>NW_015113642.1:48309-86825 GCF_001443285.1 Poecilia latipinna | reverse complement strand
CTTGTATGAATTATTGTCAAAATTTCCACTTAACTTTATATTTTGGTCCGTCTGATGGGGTAATGTTTAAATATTAAATGATTGATAATTTGATTAATTACTCAGTACTTAAATAGACTTTTTAACAATTTTTCCTTTAACTTGAGTAACTTTTTGTGTACACTACCCACCTCTCATGTCTACCATCCCAGACAGGGGACCCCTCCACCATCCTTTCAAGCTGCCTTTTACTCTGTTCTAGTCTTTTTTAGCTTGTTAGGCTGAACCACTGCAGCTTTTAAGAGCTTCTTAACCTGTGAAACCAAACACCCACCCACCGACCACTCCAGCTCTCCTCGACCGCTTCTCCAAAGCTGCCCGCCGTGGCCGAGGGCCGCTGCAGCAGTCGTTATCATCTTCTCCAGAGAAGGAGAGCTGCCTAATTAATCGGGGCCCATCTTGACTCCCAGCCTCCCTGACCCTCGTCTCCTCTGCCACTGACAGGTTTTGCTGTGAAGTGGAGAGTAAGAGGTAGGAGCGTGTGGCTGTTTTTAGCATCTTTGCAGGGAGTGCATCTCTTCCGCTGCATGCAAATGAGGATTTTGTGAGGTCTTGTTCTCCTTTTCGGTACGTGCGCCTGAATATGTGTGGCTGCTCTCTGCATGTGTTCCCGAACCCTCTGGGGCCTCTTAGCACCTCTCTCTAAGTGAGTTTCTGTAGCCGGAGTGAAACACCAGAGAGTTTACCCTCAATAAACGCAGAGAGCGGCAAAGCGAGTTACATTTGGACCGCCAGGTATCCATCTCAGTTAAACGCGTACAAATTGGATCTTTGACAAAAACCTACGAAAAAAAAGACTTTTATCTTTTGTGCCACTGACTCACTCAATATCTTGAAACTGCAAGAACATTTGATAGCAATCAATCTTTTTGTTACATTTTACTTAACTGTGTAATTTACCATCTGAAAATTTGCTAATAGTTGATTTTTGAAATTCACCCTATTAATATAAATAGTCATTTATGCGTTAAAGAAAATAGAAATAATAAAACTTGATATCATCGACTATTTCAGTGGCTCAAATAGCATGTTTTTTGTCCAAGTTGATTTTCTGGAAGTTACATTAGCATGTTAGCTCTCTAGCAGATCAGGTAAATGAAAGTTGGCTCGGTTTATTATGCTGTGAACTAAATCTGAAAATTGAAGACTCTTCAGTTTTCCAAATAAACTAAATTCTCAGTTTATTCTTTTTTATTTTTTCCTCCAACTTGAAACTTGATAAATTCCACCTACTGAATTTATCAGTAGGTGTAATATAGGCTTAGATAATATATCTAAGCCTATATTATGCTACAATTAGCAGGGTAAGGTAATGCTGTATTATTCTGAAAATTTATTAGGTAAAGTATTAGCAATGTTATGACAAGTAACATTAGCATGCTTAGCTGAATGGATGTCTGATGCATTCTGACATCCATTTGTCAGAATGCCAGTAACGTTATTCGCTAGAATAACCTTACTGGGTTATTCTAGCGATAACCCAGTAAGGTTATCGCTAGAATTAGTATGGTAGCATTAGCAATTTTAGCTGATTGCATATACTAACATTAACATCCTTAGCTAGCTGAGAGTCTGATGCATTTTATTGGATCTAGTTTATAACCAGTTAGATTATTTCTGGAATTAGTATAGTAGCATTAGCAATGTTAGCAGATTGAGTACTGTAACATTAGCATCTTTTGCTAGCCGAGTCTCTGATGCACTCTGACTCATCTACATCACAGCCATATTACTTTTGACGTAACTTTCCCTGTTCTCACTGTGTAAGAGTTTATGTGAGCGAAAACATTACAGAGGGGATTTTCAACATTCCCACACGGTAGATCTACAGTCAGTGGACATAGCCTGGCCATGCTAGCAACCCCAATCTTTTGAGGCTACATGTAGAAGGAACTGCAATAATTTTGAGCTCCAATCCTGTCAGCGATCATAAGCTGCAATATAAATAGAGTCCAATATGCTGAGTTGCAGATTGTCCTCTAAACTACTTTTTTTCTTCCCACAAAAAGTTATGTTGTCTCAACTTATACCCTCCCTTCTTTACATGACATACTGCAGTGTCTTCTGTCCAACTGTGAGCCAGCTCATTAAACTGCTATAGCACCTCTGGACTTGACAGCAGGCATAACCAGTAGGAGCTACCTGCCGTTCCACTGCACTGACATCAGAATGCTCCTTTCTGCAGCACCTCTCCCCAAAATCATTATAAAACACAGCAGTGCAGTACTTTCAGAAAAAAAATTTATATATTCCACTTTAGCATAACGGGGAACCACTCTGGTAACTATATGTTCAGTAATCCCTTTTGTACATTCAAAGTCTGCACTTCATTATTCAGTCTGTTATTAAGAACTTGTCCTGACATTTTTATTTGAAATAAATACAGCATTTTTACGCAGATATTTAGGATGTGCAAAAACTCCAACATGTAATACGCAAATATTTACTTATTGGGTAAAAACATCAAGAAATCACAACATATCTACAACCATTAGACAAAATCTTCACACCAACTCTTTTCAGTTGTACCATCTATAGCAAACTCTCCTGGGACTTGAACCAGGAATGTATGCTTTGGGTGACAAATTTTCAACAACAAACAGCCAAAGTTGGTCTGGCATAAAATAAAAGATCAATATATGGAAAAGAAACCCAACTGTAATGCTTTGGATCCTGGGAAACCAGTGAAAAGTATCATAAACTATTCAAAATACCAGGATTTTCAACAAAAATCTTGTGAACTTTTACAGCAAAATGACACAAATTGCCAAGTTACTGCTAAATAATGTAAAATATGACTGGATAAACACAGAAATGTTCCTGCTTTGCTACGACCATCTCAACCACAGCACTAAAGGTGTTTTCACACCTGATAGTCTGGTAGACTTGGCTCAATGGGGGACTAAAATTGAAACATTTGTTACATTTTCAGCTGACGCGGTTCACTTTCACATTGCTCTGTGTCAAACAAAACCAAACACTTTGAAAAACCTGTTCTCCTCCTCACCTATGGGGGCGCCGCAACAAGAACCACTGAAGGAAATGACACAAAAACCTCCAAAGAAGACATGACCGAAACTTCCTTCCACAAATTGTTAGCAAAAATGGAGGAGCATCAGATTTTAGCTGTTGTAGGATTTCTCTTTTGTCTTTGGTAAAAGACCATGAACCATTTCTACAGCTAGCTCTAGACTCACTAGGCTGTATTTACCCAGAATACCCTGCATTGTAGCGGTCTCTGCTTCTGGAGCGGTCTCCGGTCCGCTTGGCGTCCCCATATGCAATCGAACGACACCAGAGTTCACTTCAACCGAGCCAAGACCTAGGTTTTTAGGTGGATCAGAGATCACTGTTTTGGTACGTACCAGAGTTTGAGTTCGCATTCACACTTCCACAAACGAACTGGGGTTGGATTAAAACAAATTAAACAATGCTGGTGTGAGTTTTCCCTTAATCTCATACAGAAAACCAAATGAGTACACTGAACAGAACCTGTGAAGAGTAGACATGGACCCAGGACTAAAGACAATCCAGATCAGTGATGTTAATGGTCAGTCCTTAAAGTCTGATGTCCTGAATACTTTAGATCTCTTCCTGGTTCAACACATCAGAATCAAGTTTATGGATCATTAGCAGAATGCGGCATAACTTTAAGACATTCTAAGTGGAAAATTAACCCTTTTAAATCAAATCTGAAACATGCAGAAGTTGCACACTCCTGAAATATAGATATTGCACATCGAGGAACGGTTAAAGACTGTTACCTCTGCCAAAAAGTGTAGAAAATGCTGCAAAATATGCCCTAAAACTGCCAAAGGAGGGACTGGAGTTATTATTTACTGCATGTTTCCCTCTGACTGACAACTCATCATCTACACAGGCTACCTGATCAGCTGTCCTGCCCTGTCTTCTTTCCGCTCTTGTGAACAATGAATCACGAAAATATTAACTGTCTGACTTGATTAAGCCAAGAGCGATGATTTGAGGACATCTGTTAACTGAGCTAACAGATGACACTGGATATCCTTGTTAGACCTCCGTACTGTCACACATGTAGAAATAGAGTCTATTTAAACAGCAAAAATAAGGTTTATTCTCTAATGAGAAATGAGAAATTATCTAATGTTGACTTGATATGGTTTTAAACACAGGTGAAGTGTGATAAAAGACATAAAAATTGTATAATTTCCATTAAAAACAATGAATTTTTAATGAATTTCTATCCATTGAACTACAATATTGTAGCTCGGAATAATAAAATGGGTGCAAAGAAGAATCTAAAGTGTGGAAAATGACAACATTTACCGAACACCTGCTAGACAAACAAGTTGTGACATTTAATAATGTAAATTTCAAGGAAAATCACAATAAATGAAGTGCACTTTAAAAATGCCAAAGAAAGCACAATGCCCAAACTGGGCTGATTATAATTGTTTCCAGTCTGTGGTTCTGTATTTTTCATAGTCCTCTCCTCACAAAACATCACTGACATTTAGTTTAATTTGAATTTTTCCCGTGTTCTCCAAACGCTCTGCTCACCAGCAGCTCCAGCCTCTTTGATCTCTAAGAATATCATCAGAGAAACAGCTGTAACGCCGTCTCATCTGACCTTGTTGCTGCATTTATTCAGACTACATTTGCATATATCTGCAGAAACAGTCGCTAACCCGTTGGTTTGTGGCAGACGTGACGTTCAGACCCCCTCAGATCGAGCGTAGCATCAGAAAAGGCCATTTGATACACAGATTATAAGAAAAAAAACAAGCATTCTGACACAAAACAGAATATTTTATCCATAAAGCTCCAGATTACAGCACAACTTGCACATATTTATTCACTTGCTGCCTGCTCAAAGATGAATACAGCACTTCAAGATTCAACAGTTTTCCTCAATTTATTAAAACGGCTACATTTCAGCTTAGCAATGTCACAATAACAAATTTTGATGGAAATTATCAAAACCACACACAACCAAAACCATGAATAAAAAAATATTTAATTTCAGAATAAAAATTATTGAGCTCATTTTAATTTATCATCCGCTTAATTTTTTTATTGCTTATTGCAACAGACTTGGCTGAGCTGCCAATGTGTTACCATTATTTCACATCTTTGTTGTATTAGCCTTTGTAAACAGGGAGATTTAAATTAAATAAACTTTTACATGTGCATTTGCATACTTTCCTGGCATTTCTGTCCAATAATGCTAGTTTTACAAATTTATGGTTGTTATTAATAAATAAAGAACTAAAATCAAATCTCAAAATACTTGGTGAACTACTACCACAAAACATACCAGATACAATTTCTCTGACCTAAAGTTTAAATAATTTGTCTTTAGCGTTTATTGTAAATAAATTATTAAGTGAGTTTTTTTGTTGTCGTTAGTATTTTATTCTTAAATGAGGTGATTTTTGTCGTCTTCGGTTCATGACGTCACTGTGCCCCAGCGAGCTACTGAAACGACGCTACTGTCTGGTTGTTTACAAGAAGAAATGGATGACGAAGCCCCGTTTCTGCATGTGAAGAAATACCGGAAGGCTTTATGGGAGTAAATTATATAAAACCATCATAGGTGGAAGACCCTAAACCGACCGCCGGATGTTCAGAATCGAGTGAAAACGCTTCAGATTTGGATTCTCGCGACCAGGACTGTCATGGCTGACAAGACGACGCGCATAAAGTCCGACACGGGAACGTAAAAACGGTCAGAACCTATTATTATGTCTAAAGTACAATTTGTGGATTTAGTACATTAATATGAATTTATATTCTGGTGATTAAATGCAGCACATACCTGTATAACACGAGCACGGAGATAAGCTCCTCGTTGTTTCGTCTTGTTGTCTGTGGTGACGTCATCCTCCCTCTATTTGCCTTTGTTTTTGTAAGTTCGTGTAGCAATTTACTCGTCGGAGCTTACTTATTCAGTTCTGACAACGTTTTATATGTATATATATTTAAAGTAGATTAAAAAAAGACTCCAGTCATATTTTTTGGTCGTAAAGGAATAGGCTTTTTATCCTCCAGCGCTTTGCGCATGCGCTAAATATCCGGACGTAACAATAACGTAAGGCGCCATTCGCGTCCATATTCATCCACTCATTGAAATGCTATTTGTAATCCGGAAAATATGTATTTTCATTTTATGATACGCATATTTTGTGATTTTTCTTTCACCTAATGCTATTTCAAAATCTATAAGTTTACTCTGGACTCATCTATAGATTTATAAATTCACATATTTCCATGTACATACTTTATTTCATTTTATTAATTCGATTTCATTTACTTTATATTTGGGTCAGATTTAGATTACTTGGGATTTCACAAATTTTATATCACCCATGGCTATATTTGTAATTGCTAATATTTAACACTTTGGATGGGAGTAGCTTGTCAACAAATAAGCAATTTCCCCTTGGGAGTTCAATAAAGTATTTTCTGATTCTGATTTTATCTTAAAACCTCTTCAGTTCTCCTTAAAATATAAGTTAATACAAATTTGTATGTGTGTGCTGGATACTAGTAAACAACAAACCAACTCAGGATGAGATAGAAACCCAATTAAATCAATGAAGGGTTCAGCACCTATTACCACCTCTGTATGCTCATGCGTGTGTATCCCATCTGTGGATCAATCCACGGCGGACAGAAATGGACAGAATAATGACCTCGGTTTATACCTGCACCCCTCTCTGCATCCTTTTCCTGCTGCCACTCCTTCCTTCTTCCTCCCTCCGTTACTCTACACTGGTCTGGCTAATTTCAACAGCTGTTTCTCCTTTGACCAAAAATAAATATGCTTAGTGGGAACGCACCAATTTCAAAAGAACTCTCGCTTTTAGATAAGTTTTGGTGCTGGGATGAAATTGGTTCATTTCACAAAACTGCAATGGAAACTCTTTTTTCACATCACACAAGTCACATGATCAATAGCCAGACATTACCACTGGCAAAAACCACGAAGAAGAAGGCAACAGGAAGTAGTTGGAGGACGATGGCACACGTTTTTTCATGATTTATCACATGAACAAACTTGTTCACGTGTGATTTTAATTATTTAAATCTCTTATGATGGAAACACCGCAATTGCGAAACTGTGTTTGTATTTTCAACGTTAGTGAAATAACGGCAAAGCTTTGCGCACATTTGTAATGGAAACGCAGCTACGGTTTAAGAATGTCAGAAATTATTTCCTAGAAAGGACCGAGAGGAAACTGGCCTCAACTTTCCGCCTGAACTTTCAAAATCTCCTTCAAACATATTCAGTTTCTTCGTCCTCCTGTCACATTAATCCAGAAATAACTCCTCTGGGCTGGCTAAAAATCCCACACATTTCCCCTTTATTCTGTCTCTTCTTCATCTTACATTAATCTCTTTTGTTGTAGAAAAGTCCTTTCAAGTGACCCTTTCTACTCTTCCTCAACCCCCAGTAGCTTGAACGGCCCGCTCTTTGATGCATCTTTCATGGTTTTGTTCCCTAATGCACTCCATCTCTTTCACAGCCACACTATCAAATCTGCATCACTGGCTTTTATCTGGGATTCCAGCTCCTTTTTCCAGCCCTTGTAAATTCTTGCCGTTGCTGCTTCGTACGTCTTTTCTGTTCCTTCCCATGCAGCACAGTTCAGTATCTCGCTTCGGTCCTCCTCTTTCAGTCCCGTCTTTTATTCGCCCTCACTTCTATCTCCATCTATTTCCCCTTCCTCCTTCACTTCCACAATAAGTCTCTCATGTCTTCCTTAACTTTTGATCTAAAAGGATTCAACGTTGACCCTTTCCTATATCTCTCGTGTATTTTTTGTTGAGTCGGCCGCGGTTTCAGTAATAATGACCTGTTCTGTCAGCAGCTGAACGCCCTTCTTAAAAGCCATCTTGACCATTAATTTGCTACGCATTCATGCAAATGTACGCATGTTGGTTAAATGTTGGACTATTACAGATTTCCTACCAAAGAAGTGAGGGTCACTGAAAGAAAAATCTGACTTTAAACTCCGGATTCTGACTCCGATTCAGAAATGTTGTTGTTTATACACCATCAGGCACATCAAGTCTTAAAACTCAAATCTACCAAATAAATGTGGAGAAGGCTTTCATTGTGAATAAAATGCAGGTTTACACATCCTATGACAAGGAATAAACAGTTAAGTGATGATGTTTATATTCTAACAGCATAATTGACACCAAGAATCTCTGGTTATTTATTTAGATTTTGACATAGAATTAAAATTTTGAGCTTTCAGTCAGATTTCTGAGAAAAAAGTAAGAATTTTGAAACTAAGTTAGAATTTGTTTTGTTTGTTTTTTGATGGCCTTAATTCTCTTCCGTACTTTTCCGTTTTGTCAGTTTGCAGGAAATATTCGCAGTCAATCCATTAAAACAGTGGCTTGCGAAAGTATTCGTATTGTTTAAATTTTATCGCGACACATTAAACTTCAATACCATGTTAGGGTGGTTGTCCAAGTCCATCACAAGGCCTGTCACAATAACACATTTTGCTGGACAATAAATTGTCTCAGCATTTACTATTATTAACAATGATAAAAATTGTAATATAATGTAAGGTCACTCCCTCCAATAAACTTTAATTTTGTAAAGGACCCTCCATACTGGAACTGGGAGTTATTTTAAATATCCACAGCAAAACACGACAATCAAAATCAACAAATAAAATGGTAAAAACTAACCTGACTAACAACCAAAACCTTAAACAAAACGAGTTATGATCTCTGTGTAAACGAAATTGGCCTTCAAAAAATATTAATCATCAGAATGGGAATTATCAAGCTCATTTTAATTATTTAATTAGTAAAAAGAAAAATAATTGATCCCTCACTTTTATTCATCTCCTTTTTTCTGTTACGTAATACTTTGTGTTGGTTTTCCAGATAAGGTTCCAATAAAATATAATGGAGAAAAACAACAATATGGTCCAAAGGTTACAATACATTTTAAAGTTTCTGTAAATAAAAACTCTATGCAAATATTTTCTTTCTTCCTAATGCAGCAGGAAACCAAGAATCTGAACAAACTGCAGGAAAAAACTCATATCTCCATCTTGATTCCCGGGTAGAAGAGATTCCTTCCACAGAGCATGTATGCACATAAAATCAAATTACCTACAACCTTAGAGTTGCCATTTATCAGCAAACGCGATTCTAACGCGTTAGAAACACTAAATCTCCACCAAACGTGCTCAGACTTTCCCGGCAGAGCAGAAACACCTGAACAGCTGACTGACGGAAGTGTGTTAATGTGAGACTTTTACCGTCCACCTGCGCCCAGAAATAGATTATAGGGGAAAAAATAAAAAATGCAATCTCTCTGCAACACCTGCTTTGGGTCTCTTACATAACTGCAACCGGAGACCACACAGAGGTGCAGAGCCAGAATGGTGGATAAAAGATAAAGCAGAAGTTAGGAAGCGTCTGAGCTTGTTGGTGTGAATGCAGGAAAATGCATTATCCTATAATCCCTCCCGTCGACTGGAGGGTGGTAAAAATCTTGAATATATTCAATGTATTGCTTGTTAATCCACCTGAGATGTCTGTAATGGCTCCGGTTTGTCAGAGGAAACATGTTCACATCAGTGTTTTAGGGGATTTTACTGTCAGTTTCCAGCGTTACAACAAACTTATCAACTTATTCTGATTTGTGAATAAAGTTTGAGTTTAAATCAGAAGGAAAGTAAGAAGTAAAGATCAATAAATTCACCAGCAAAAGCCTTTAAAACATTTAATAAGATTAACAAGGATACAAACATTGTTGAGCAGGAAGAATACTAATTTCATATCCTATAATTGGTAAGGGATAAATGTTAAAAATGTCTTAAATAGTTCAGATGACAGATTTTGTTGGATGTTATTGCGGTATATGATAATATTGTTGTTTTGAGAACATTTAAAAAATTCTACCATTTCCACCAACTAGTGGAGGAATAGTTGGTTTCCCCACTATTACCTAAATTAAAAATGTTTTTAATTATTAAAGCATGTGTAAGTGGTGCTTTTAGCTCTTTTTGTACATGGTACAGGGTTTTTAATTTAATGGTTTTGTGTTTTACATTTTAAACTGTGGATCCTATGTTTATTGTTTTTCCATAATTATGAAAACTTTTTTACTATTTTTGTTCTACAATGAGAAAGTAGAAATAAATTTCCTAAATTTTCTAAAATAATTTTAAAAAACATTTAATATAGCACAAATTTATAAAATTTACCTTTTTCCGTGGCGCTACACAAGTTTTTATTCTTTTATTTTTTCACATTGTTGGTAGAAACTCGCAGATCCCTGCCTGAGCTTATAAAAAAAATTTATCTGCAGTGCTTAGCATTTTATTTTATTTTTCTTAAAGCAAAACTTAAATTAAAATTGCATCTCAGGTCCAAATAAACCCTGGCGTTTTCAATCGCACACCCCGGCGATTTGAAAACGTATTTTCTGAAACATGTCGGAAAAGAGAAAACGACAGATATATGGGAGAGCAATGAAAAAAGCTCTCACCCTGGTCTGACGCTCGGTACTTACAGCTCGGCTTGTCACGCTGGCGTCAGCTGAAAAGAGCTTTATGACGGCGGCTGACAGCGAGGCATAATTTACCGCCACTTCACTGCTTCCAGGTTGAGGATAATGATGGGGATTAAGGAGTGGTGCGTTAAGGTGGTGGGCGTTTGAAGAATCAGATGTCACAAAATCTGCTCCGAGAAGGCCACCGCTTTAATCTCACTATGTTCATCAAAGATTGTGTGCTTATAAATTATACATCTGGCTTTAGTAATGAGGGAGTTGCTCTATTATTCAGTTGTCTATGGCTCATTTTGGGAAGGTACTCATTTCTGTGTCAGCTGCTTTTTTTTTTATCTCTAAAATTATGCAGAACGTGCAGCAAACCTCGTGAAGAATCCTTAGATTCAACTAGGGCTGGAACGATTAATCGCAATTAATCAATAAGTGACAATCACTAATTTAGCAATCGATTAATCGTGAACTGGAGCACAGACGCTGAAAAATGCAAATTGCTGAAAGGACATAATCAGAGCAGTAATTAGGCTAAAACCGTACCAAAAATATACATTTTGCATTTAAGGTAAAATTTTGTCTTTACTCAAAACGGTGGCAGTTTTAGCTTCACTGTGTTCAAGTCTGTTAAAAAAAAATCCTATTAATCAAGTTTTACAATACAGTTATTAATCGATTATTCCAAATTAAATCAGAAATCTGCAGAATTTGCCAAAAATGTTTAAACAATTAATTGTCAGAAAAATCGATTAAAGGTACAATGCTATTGCAATTTAGGCAAGAAAATGTTTCCTTATTTAAAGAAAGAATAATTTTCTTTACATCTTTTAATGTATTTCTAATATCCTGTAAAGTAGGCCTAAGTGAACAATCTGCAGAATGTGCCATGTTTTCATCCGATTAATCACCAGAATAATCGATTAATTGATAACAATCATTAGTTGCAGCTCTACATCCATCACTTTTTTCTAAATTTGTTAAAATTATGTTCTCAGCTCCACAACACAAACGATGGATTTAAACCTGCTCAACCTTTCTTTATCTTCCTGGTAATTATGTTTAAGTAACCCATTTTGCGAAGGTTTCTAAGAAGCTGAGGTCTTTGTGAAATCTGTCATTTTCAGGTATAAAAATGAGACGATGGTTAATGTCAGAGCTTCCCCCCCTCCTCCACCAACAAGCCCCACATGAGACAGCGTGACCTTGATTTGTACAAGCCTCGGGGAGCGTATTTATTTGTGTAAAACCACAATGTTTAACTTGTTCCGTGCTAAGCATCGACTCTAAATCCCTGCTTGTCGTGACTGACCTTGAAGCGTGGCTGTGACCGGAGTAAATGTAATTGCGTTGTAACAGTAGTAGAGACAAAGACTCTCAAACAGCACTTGGCAAATCGGATCGTTGCCTCAAACACATCTAGTCTTAAAGGTGACCTATTATGCTTCCCTGAACAGGTTAGGATCGCTCTGTGGGATGCACAAAGCATGTTCATTACATTTTATTTTTAACAAAATCATTCTTAGATAATCAGATTTTAGTCTTCAGTTCTTCCTATTTAGAGTTCCTTTCAGAATGAGGTTTTTAGGGCCTCTTGTCACTTTAAATCCAAACAAGCTGCTGCTGGCCATGCGCCCCAAATCAAAGTTTACACTCGCACGTGAAAATGGCTGCAAGGAAACGCACAATTATACAACCGTACATCTTTGAAAAGCACTAGTAGAGCCTCCTGCACAACCAACAAGAATGCAGCAACTAGTTTCTGAAGAGTAAGTCAACAACTAAACACTTGTCTTTTACAGCAGCTGTTGTACAGTAGTAAAAACAGCTGACTAATCGTGCTTGAGTTCTGCTTCGGTTGCTAGGTAACTGGCTGCACTTAGCAGGGGTTGCTAGGTAACAGGCTGGGCATCGCTGGGCAGTGCCTGCTGATTTGTGATGTCACATTTGGACACGTCACTTTCCAAACACCAAAAATCATTAAATTATTTCCAAAAATATATATTTTTAAGTGCTTGTGATGTTTTTAGAAGCAGTTGAGACTCAAATGAAAGTACAAAAATGTGAAAAATGTAAATTTTCCACGATGGGTTCCCTTTAAGTTGCGTTAAAAACAATATATGGGAATGCACCTGAGGCAAGTGAAATCAGCACACATGCGTGACAGGATGAGACAAAACACCCAGAGGGATCCGTAGTTCTGCATGTGCAACACAAGAGCCTCCAGCAGCAGAAAGGAAAAACTCTCGTCTTTCAAACTCCTCCAGATAATAAGAGCAAGGGGTAAAAACTTGATTCTCCTGAACGCTGCAGATACAGAAATGCCGACTTTTTTTTCCCCCTGCTGTCTCTAAAACAAAGATTTCCATTATATACACATAAGGAGATACATAAATGGATATAAAAGATATCCCCCTGAGTTTGAATTCCCAAGGCGGAAAATGACAAACAAGTTTCAGGATGAGTCTTTTCCCCAGCCTTGGGCAGCAGTGGGCCACCACACAAGCAGAAAGGAATCCATTCATCACACCCCTGGCTACGCCCGACTCTTCTCTGGCCTGCAGGCTTCCTGTACCTTTGAATCTTCACAGCGTTCAGCTTCTTTATGTTTGCAGGGGGGCCATGAGGGACGGCGCCAACTCCTGTATTTTTCATTACCTCTGTAAGAGCTACCCTTCCAGAGCGAGGGAGGAAGGAGAGCCTCCACCGTGTCAAGGTTACAAGAAAAGATGAACGCAAAAGACAAACCGTGACGCCAGAGGTAGAAAGGATAGATCCTGGGGTCAGTAATTATTTTAGTGAAGAAAGGGGCAAACGTTGCCATTTTTAATGCCTGACCTATAAAACTGTTTGTTTATACATTTCTGAACAAAGGTAAAGTAAGACCAAGTGGTTTGTTTTAGCTGAGAAACGGAAACATTCAAACCCTTGATGTAATTTATAACTTTCTACCAATCTCAAATTCATTTTAATGTTTTAAAAAAGTGAGCCATTCAGCTGCTTCCATTCATTGCTGCTGTTTTCCTGGACAAATTCCCCCATAAATCGTACGGCTGGACAATAAATCTATAATCTATATACGTCTGATAGATTACTCAATAATGAGTGTAGAAAATATTCACTGTATTATCATGTCTAGCTAAGCAAGATTTGTGGAATCAACTTACTCGCCTAGCAACCGAGTTGTTACCTAGCAACAACTCGCTCACTCTTTGGTTACCTAGCATCGGCTTGTTGAGTAACTGGCACGGCCGCAGTTTAAGGGTTCGCTTCATAACTGCTAAAATATAAAAAACAACTATTATTTTATTAGATTGACAATAAACTGATCTGTTTTGTTTTGAATTTGATTGTGTATAAGTTGGACTTGCTTGTCTTGGCAAGTGACGTGGGATTAAATTTGTGCTGAATTGGCTCTAATTAAATAACAAAACATGAAGTTAAATACATTTTTCATTTGTTTTGTTTGCATTTAAGAAATGTACTAAAATTCAATATTTGACCAAAACAGAAAATTCTCAGTTAGCTACATTTCTTATTACACTCCAAATAATAAGGGTACTTTTACTCCTAAAGTGATTCATCAATAGTTTAATAAGCTGACCTAAAGTCAATCGACTACTTTCTTAAAAACCTGAGTTTTATCTTGTATAAAGAGACAAATAATTGTAAGTCAAGTAATTATTTCCACTCTTAAAGGTGATATTTAACTTGTTTTACAAATTCAGATAGTTTATACCACAGATTTTCTGAGTCTGTAAGTAAAATAAACTTAGTTGAGGGAGGAAGCTTTAATCAAACTACCAACATTTTACAGCAGAGGCAGCGCTTACAGGTTACAGTAGAGAAACGGTGAGCCATTTTCAGGTTTAAATTACTTTGTTCTGTGACGCAACAGCAATAAAATGATTAAAAATGATTCCGGGCAGCAATATAACATGAAAACCAATTCAAAGTAAACGGCTGCGACATTTACAGCGATGTAATTTGCTACATCAATATCAGGGCAACGTCTGTCCTGGTGTAAATAAATGGGAATAACTGAAGCCGTTTCAGTGTATGACAGAAATGAAGGAACTGACCTCCTGGTTTAACTGGCTTTGAAGGGTCCTCTATATCATCGAAAGCCTTGTTATGCCCACTCCTCTTTTACGATTCCCTCATCTGTTCATTAGGAACCAAAGAGCTTCACCACAATTAGCGGCTGTAGGGCTCTGGGGAGACACAACAAGGTCCACACAGTCCTTCTGAGACCTTCGACACGCGGCCAGAAAAGGTTTGATGAAGTGCCTGGCCAGTTTCCCTCCCAGATGACCTGCGGTAGATGTGTTGATGGAGAGCCCAGAGAAACGGGAAGCAGCAAATCCAGCTCCGAGTGAAACTTTGGTCTGACACAAACAGAGCTGGTTGGAATGTGAAGGACATATTTACATTACTGTGGGCAAAGCAGATATTAGAGCCAGTTAAGAGTTAGGTTGATTAAACAAAACCCAAATTTGTACAAGTGATTTACCCTCTTACAGATTTCTTCTTTTTCTGCTTTTTGGTTACACCTGAATGTTTTAGATCATTGCATTTAATAAAATGTGGTTTTCAAAGGATGAAAGCCAAAATAAAAGTTACATAAACAGGCCTGATCTTGTTTAAAAGAGGAATTGCATCCCACAGCTTTGTATGACTTTAGTTAAATCATAATCTTTGATAGTCTAGTAGATTCGGTTCGATTGTGGACCAAAATTGGAACATTTGTTACATTTCAGCTGCTGCAAAATAATGGTGCGTTCACATCAAACACGTTTTGTACGTCTGGTTTACATTCAAATCTATGTCACAATCGCTCTTCCTGGCCTATTTGTCAGACATGTTGGACCCGGCAAACGCTCCAAACACACGACAACGGACCCTCGGCGCACTTCCACGCAGATTTTAATGTAAACCAGACGCGCCTAACGCTCAAAACGTGTTTGTTGTGAACACACCACAAAACGAACCAAACCATTTGAAAAGGCTGTTCCCCTCCCTGCCTGTGGTGGCGCTGCACCAAGAACCACTGATGAAAACAACACAAAAACCTGACGAAGACACTGAGCTCAACTTCCTTCTTCACGAAATGTAAACAAAAACGGAGTGGTGTCAGATTTTAGCAGAAAAATTAAAAGGTCTTTGGTAAAACATCAAGAACCATTTCTCCCGCTAGCGCTAGACGCTCACAATTTTTTTTGGTCATATTTACCCAGAATGCCCTGCACTGTAGTCCACTGAAAACACCAAAAATTATACTCCAGAAAGAGCAGCACTACTTCAACATATTCAAGTAGCCGACTAATAAATTACTCAATTTAGAGTAAAAAAGTGTTTGGTATAAAGTCTACTCAAGTACAGAGTAACTGATCAAATTATCAATCATTTAATACTTAAAAATTACATCATCAGATAGAACAAATTAGAAAGTTCAGTGGAAATGTATAACAATTCGTATAAGTAACAAAAAAATAACCAAACAAGGCAAAACTATTTTTTTTCCAAATCCGTTTCTTTCAATAAAAAAACTTATAAAACTTTAACAAAAGCTGCAGGTGTGTGTCTGAGTCCGGTGAAATGTTGGTTAAAACATGTTTGTTTTTCATTCACTGGGCAGAAAATCCAGAAAGAAAAGTAAGAGTAGAAATACTTCATAATAAAATTACTCAAGTAAAAGTAAAAAGTAGAAAAAAAATACTCCTAAAAGTACAAAAAAGTTCCTCCAGTGAATGTAATTGAGTAGATAATGGTAGTTAGTACGTGAGTTAATGTATAAGCTGCAGCTGTATGTCTGCGGCGTTGGGGCAAAACAGGAGCAGAAGCAGAGAAAATGTGGAGCAAAAAGAGGTTAAAGTGAAGAATGACAGAAGGCCGGTACTTATTGAAGGAACACAAGAGACGTAAACAGGAAAGAGAGTCAAGAGACGAGCATAAGAGGCCTTTCTCCATAATGATCTCAGAGCTCCTCCTAATTGGACAAATCTCCGGGTAAAGCGCCTGGCACTTTGCTCTGAAGAACAGGTCAGACGGAGGGGAAGGAGCGAGGCGGAAGGAAGGGGGGAAACGCTCACGGACACAAGGGCCCTGCCATGAAAAGGTCGAACTATGCCAGTGTAATGAATTGAGGGGTTGTACACGGACCTGAACCCGAGTCCCCGATCTGTACCGGCATTTATCCCTCATCCCGCCTCTCATGCCAGCGCAATCCTGTTACAAATCTACAAGGAGCTGAGTCCACGGAAATTCAGAAAAATGTTCAGGAGAGGTTGGATCCTGGAGGGTCGGGAGTGGAAATGAAAGAAACCTAAAAGAATTGAAGTAATATGGTGAAAATTAAGATTTGTGGTCAGAAGCTTTGAGGAGCTCCAAGTGCGCTGCAAAATAAGTAAATCTTATCAACTATTTTTGTCTAGTTTCTAATGCAGATACCTGAAATAAGACAAACTAACTTCAAATATAATTTCAGCAAGATATAGAAGCATGTTTTAAGTCAATAATTCCTTAATATCAATGAAAAATATCATATAAGTGAAATAATCTGCCAATGCAACAATATATGTTTTCCATATTACAAGTTGCACAACAAAGAAAGATATAAAGAAAAAAAAAATATCCACAAAATAGACCAAAACGTCCATATAGACTTTATTCAACTGAACGTTTACAAACCAGTGAAGTAAATTAGCACGTTAGCATTTTTAATCGAGGGGAAGCTAATGCTAAGTACGCTAAACATTTTCAAAATTAGCCAAACACTAAACGAAAAATGAACTCCGATGTTAGCGTATTATCAGAAGTTTGCCTACTGATTTTCATTATTGTGCTTTTGTTTTGAATATTTCCTTTAGGGCTTGCCATATTTGGATTATTATTGCTAGAAAGGTCTTGCCATACCAGTTCTTCCCTTTATGTTTAGTTTCTTTGTTTATTCTTATGTTCTGCTCTGTTTTCCATTTGGATTCGGTTTTCTTAGGTCAGCTTCAGTCTTTCTGTGTTGGTTTGTAGTTTCTTTGTGTTTATTATTCACCTTCCATCAATCTGCTTGTTCGCTCTCCTCCACAGCTCCGTAGTTTCTTGATTAATTCGCCTGCATTCAGTGGCATTTTCCTCCGTTTTACTCTGTTCTCATTGTGCAGTTTCTGTAAGTTTTTACAATTAAAACCTCCCTCATGTTAAACCCCCTCATGCCCAGGCAGATTTTATTTAATCCAGGAGTTGCCATCTTTTTAATCACAAAATCAGAGACAAATCAAAACAAATTATAGGTTTTTAGCTTGATCGCAGGTAAAATAACCCCTGTTAAATATCTCTAGCTCAACTTCTGATATCTTCTGTAAATTATTTGACTTTTTCAATTGTTGGAAAATAAACACCCTTAAAAGTGAGACGCAGAAGTCAAACAGTAGAACCGGCTAAATCCGCTGACGCTGCCCAGCCTTCCTCCGTCTCCTCGTCCGTAAATCACATTCCCAACTGAGATAATGTCTGGAAGTTAAAGGGAAAGTAAAAAAAAGAATTAAAGTTCTGCTGACTTGCGACCTCTTCCTCCATTTCCCCACATCCAGTGTTTTCACGTCTCTGGAGGTGAAACTGTAATGGAAAGAGACCGTTTCGTTTTGGCACCGTGGGAAGTCTCGTTACCGTCTTCCAAGGCCTTGGCAGCAACAACCCGGCTCACTCAGATGTCTGAAAACTTCACACGCCAACGTACATCCCTGAGAAGCAAAACATCACTCATTAAGCGTTAAAGCGCTGAGCATGTGATGAAGGTTAAACTCTAACTAAGGCTAATTGGAGTGGCAACACCCTGTTAGACTCAAACTCGCATGTTTTACACTCTGGCTGGATGTTTGAGGTGAACAGATTCGATTCTCGAGGACAAATCCTGCAAACATTTTAATGTTTTTTTATTTCACAATACAACTACAAGCGTCTGTGTATTTTAGACTCTCTAATTAAACACTTAAAACCACTTTCTACTCACCGCAGACATTTTTCTTCCATTCCTCTAAACAGCTGAATTTAATTAGCAAATCAATCTTAATTGAATATATTTTTTACTTTTTGTCCTGACTGCCTGTTTTTGCTTGTATTTGTTTTGTTTGCTTCTTAAGCTTCTCTTACTTGGTTTAAAATGAAACCGAGTTACATTCAGCAATTGTCTTTTTAAAATAAAAATAATACATAGTTATTAATAGATTTGGCTTCTTTAATTAAAAAGGCAATAAAAATACATCATTCCTGCCACAAAAACAATGTTAAGCTTATTTTCCAACCCAAAATTATGCATTACTTAGAGTTAGCTTCCACATTAAGATCCAATTGAAACCCAAATAAAGGTTCTGATTGTAACACGACTTTGTGACATACTTGTGTAGGATGTTTATTAAAACTTTTATCTCTTTTAGCTATAGTTAAACCTAAAAAGGGAAGGAAAGTCACTCAAACTAATTTGGTGGGTGGGACTAAGTGTGTTTTAACCCCTGATAATCTGGTCGAATATGTTTGATTACGGACCAAAATTGCAACATTTGTAACATTTTCAGCTGCTGCGGAATAAAATGAACCAAATTCTTTGAAAAACTTGTTCCCCTGCTCGCCTGTGGGGGCGCTGCACCGAGAACCACTGGAGGAAACGACACGGAAACCTCTGAAGAAGACACTGATCTCAACTTCTTTCTTTACAAAATGCAAATAAAAATGGAGCTCTCTCTCTCTCTCTCTCTCTCTCTCGTATATATATATAAATATATAAGCTATAGCTTGAGATTTTAGCGATTGTGGGGTTTCTGTTTTGCCTTCACGAAAAGACCACCAATAATAATAATCAATCGCTAGATTAGTTTGTTTGTTTTGGTTGTATTTACCCAGAATGCTCTGTGTTGTAGTTCACTTCCTGCTTTCTGGTCTGCTTAGCGTTCACATCAGAGTGATCCAGGTTTTTAGGCGTACCAGAGTTCACTTTTTTGGTCGAATATGCCTTCACACCTCTCCAAACAAACCAGACTTTCTAAGTGGACTAAACAGCACTGGTGTGAATGCATCTTAAGAAAGCTGATATGATCTAATCACAAACTCTCCCTTATTTCAAACTCACAGAAGCTGCTTCAGCATTGCGAGAGCTGTAATGAACGGGTTGCTGTTCTATGAATGACTGAGGTCGCACATGCTGCGTCTCTAAATATAAAGACAAACAAAATGAAAGCGCGTCTTTGTGGGGCCGCTTCCAAAGGGGAAAAGAAGCAGGAAAAGTTTTCCAGCGGTTTGCTTTGAGCCACCGTCTGCTATCGTCATGTGAGAGCGTAGCGCCGCCGGAGAGGAATTTACTTCGCTGATCCCGACAATAACGGCAGCGATCATCGTCCGCTGCGCATCATCAGGCGCCGGAGTGTAGCGCCGACATTTTTGGACTCATTCATCACTGTCAAGACTTTGCTTTCCTTCATAAGCACAGCAAACACACACACACACCCAAAACAGAGGAGAATGAAGCGAGAGCCTGTCAGCCAGGAGACATCCTAATTCACTGTGTGAAGCGGTCTTTATGTTTTTTCATTAGCATCCTGCCATCAGAACAGCCGACGCCCGGCAGCTTAACAAAGCCGGAGCTGCAGCCTGACAGCAAAGAAATGCCCTGTTTATTTAAAAAGTAAAAATCCCCCAAAATAAGACCAAAAGTCAGGCATTCAGTGACAGAGAACAAAAAGTACCTGATGGTTGGTGCCTCTGAACAACTGGGAACTAAATAAACAGGTTAGTTTGAAGTTATTCTGGTTTTTACTGTAAAACAAAAACGCTGTAAATGTATGTGATTTTATTCTTTCACCATTAATATACAGACCCATTCAATAAGTACAAGATTTTTTACACAGATAAATGTTTGAAACTCTTTATTTGTACATTAAAATTAAAGTGTTTCAACTAAAAGTTAGTAGAAAATTCAAGGGGGAAAAATTACAGTTAATAATTTGTGGGGCTAAAATAAATTAATACTCCCTAAAGTCATTTATAACCGACTATTTTTTGTGTCCAAAACTGTAAACGTACACTTCGAAAACACAAAATCTTACCAAGTGATATCTTATTACACTAGAAATAAGACAAAACAACCTTAAAAGTAGCTTTTTAGAAAAACAGGAGCTTGTTTAAAGTCAATAGTTCCTTAATATTGATGGAAAAGTACTTTTAGCAGTTTTAGCAAGTCATTTTTCCCATCTTACAAGTGAAATAATCTGCCAGTGGAACCAGTACTTTTTAAAATTAATATTAAGAAATTATTTACTTAAAACAAGATCCCACATTTTGAAAAGTTACTTGTAAGTTTGTTTTGTCTTATTTTAAGTGTGATAAGATATTTGTACTAGAAAGTAGACCAAAAATACTGGTAAGATTTTGTGTTTTTGTAGTTTGGATCCAAAATATTAACGTCGTCTGGACTGAAGGTGTGAGTTAGGTTCAGTTAGTTTCAAACGGCGACAATCAAAACAGCTTATGTCAAAATTGGGTGCTGGGCTAGAGCGGGCGCCAAAACTATGGGGTAAAAATTATTTCTCCAGCATTTTCTGTCTTTACCGGCTGTTAGTGGGAGTGTAAATAATGTGATTTACAACAGAGGCTCGCCTTTAATGTGTTGGATAGTACAAAGTAGCGCCCCTGTGCCAACAGATGGGCATCAAGTGGGCAGCGGCGGAGCCAGCGCTGCAGAGCCTCGTTACATCCGAGTGACGGAAAAAGAGGAGCATGTGTGTTTTGTAACCAACCGCAGAGATGACACTCCAGCCAACGCTGCTGCTGCTGCTGCTGCTGTCTGTGTCTGCATTACCATTCAACTGGTCCCTCTCCGGCTGGTTGTTAGGGGTTTCAGCTGACAGCTCACACTAATATATGTGGCGGCGCGACAGCCCATACTAATGCAGGAGCAACAACAGGGAAGAGGTAGCATATAGTGGGTGTTAGCGCTGCAAAATAGAGATTGTAGTATGGTAATGCTGTGGCACTTCTAATCTTATTCTCCCTGCTGAATATATAGTGCTTTTCATTGCATCTCTTCTTCGCTTTCTTCTTCGCTTTCAAAGGGTTTTTTTCTTATTTTACCCTCAACAGCATTGCTTTCTGACCTACGTATTTGCAGCCCTTTATACAGCCTCCGAGCTTGTTTTCAGTGTGAAAGGTTTGCCATTAAATTTGTACAACAGTCTACCAGGGTTATTGTATATGGGGAAAATGGAGGAGTTCATTTCTGTCAAAAAACTCAGAAATGTTGAGATTAATCTCAGCAATTTTCTAGAAAAAAAAAAAAAACTCTGCGTCTAAAAGGTCAAATATTTGCTAGAAAAAACCCAGAGATGTTGAGATTAATAACATAAATTTTCCAGAAAGAACTTGAAAATTTATGAGTTTAAAAAGCCCAAAATTTGCTAGAGAAAAGTCAGGCATTTTTAGATTAATCTCAAAAAATTTCCAGAACAAAATGTGAAATTTCTGAGTCTAAAAAGTCAGAAATTTGCTAGAAAAAAAAACACAGAAATGTTGAGATTAATTGCATTTTTTTTTTCAGAACAAACTTGGAAATTTAAGAGTTTAAAAAGTCCAAAATTTGGAGATTAACTTGAGAAAATTTCCAGAAAAAAAACGAGGAAATTTCTGAATTTAAAAACTCAGAAATTTGCTACAAAAAACTGAAATTTTCAGATTGTCAGAATTTTTTTTAGAAAAACCAAAGAGTTGTCTGATGAAATTGCAAAAAAAGAAAGCAAGGGGAAAAAAATCAATTAAAATTGGATTGGTGTGAAAAAAGAATTGGAGATTTTATTTTTAAGATATATCACTGACCTTGAGACACTGTCAATACCAGAGCTCGTTTACTACCTCCATGAAGACGTCTATACAAAAAGCCACCAACATGATTGATACAGGTAGACGTTCAAATAAAAAAATGAAAATGGAGGGAAGTCACCCAGCTGGCCAGAGGGATGAGCTGCAAAGCTCCGAGCAACACGGATTCTGCGCGTTACGTCAATCTGATTGGCAAGAGAGCAGGATGTATTTAATCCGGGCTGCTGCTATTTCCAACCACGGCTGATTCAGCTAAATCTGTTTCCGTGCTTTCTGTTCAGGACTCATCAAATCCCATTGTAGTACTGCAGATTTATTTATATCTTTTGAACAAATAACGATTTTAATCTCTGGAAGCTTTTTCTGTATACATGAGGAGGAGCGGCTGAGCTGTAACCCACCTGCACCGTCAACATCGCAGTGATCTGGGTGATTTAGACGTCTCTGCTTTGGCTTTTACGTTGCCTGTTTAGGTTTCGTCAAATACAAACCCAACTGATTTTATTGAGATTTTACATGACAGACTGTCACAAAGTTTTGCATAATAATCGAGTGAAAGGAAAATGCGAAAATGAGTGTTTTAACTTCTGATGGTTCAGTAAAATCCGTTCGATTGGGGACCAAAGTTGAAACATTTGTTGCATTTTCAGCTGCTGCGGTTCTCTTTCACACCGCACTGTGTCAAACAAACCAAACCCTTTAAAAAACCTGTTCCAGAGAAAAATGTTTATCAGAAATTAAAGTTTATTGATCTCCAAGAGGGTGTAATTGCATAATTATGCCATTACCATTATCTTATTTAGAAGTGGTCTAAAAACAACAATATAGTTATTTATTGCAGTAACTTCTGGGACAATTTATCATCCACCAAATTTGTTATCGTGACAGGTAGTATTTGGTTGTATTTACCCAAAATGCCCTGCGACGTGGTCCACTTCCTGCTTTTGGTGCGGTTTCCAGTCCGCTTATTGTTCACATATGCTTAGAGTTCACTTCAACCGAACTGGGAGCGAGGTTTTTAGGGAGACAAGTCTTTGCTTTGCTTGGTCGATTCTGCGTTCATACCTCCACAAACAAACCAAACTATCTAGACAAACGATTAACCGGATTAAACCGGTCTGGTATGAATGAGCCTTTGGAAAACTTGAGAAGAGGTAAAGGAACGACTCTCCTTATATGATGAGCCATCTCAGTTTTCTCAAAAAGAGCAACAGAAATTAGTGACATAACCATTTAGCGACTGTTGCCAGTGTGAATGTGACCAGAAGCCAACATTACCAATGTCACAACAAAACAATCCCACCACAGATGATTCCTCTCATGCTGCGAAAAGTGATTATCCAAAGGGAATCATGAAGATATTCACGTTGTTGAATAAGAAACGCTGCAGCACTGCAGTCAACCGATGTACAGAGATCAGATCATTTTTTAATGTCTTTGGAGGCTTTATAAATGTTGTCGCGTGGCAGAGCACACACACACACACACACACAACACACACACGCAGGCCAAATGAAACAAAAATGAACTTCTGATTCGAAATCTATACAAGGACTCTTCTTCCTAAGAGGCGTTGCTATAGAAACAGCACAACAAAGGAGTGTTCATTTGCTCCAAGAATGGAAGGAAACGGCCAGGTTCACTTTGCACCTAATGAATGAATCTGCCACAAACAGATGGAGACGAGAAGCAAATTAACACGTCAGAATCAAACGCAAGGAAGGAGTCGGACTGAACGGGTCCAGGAAGTGCAAATCATGGTTCAGCTCTGCTTCAGATCGCTGAGAAAGAAGCAAGCACGGCCGAAATAAAAATCCATGAGAGGGAAGGAGATCCTGAACGGAAAATTGGTAGGAAACAGTAGTGAGGCATGGTGGTGGCTGCATCATGCTATGAGGATTCAAAGAAGTATGGCAGAGGAGCATGGCCATCCATGAAGAAAACCTTCAAGAAGGACAACCCTAAATGAAGCTAGGCAGAGCTGCAATGGTTTAGATCAAAGTTTCATAATCATACAACCGTTTATTTCTTCTTAGAGGATTTGTAAATCTGCATTTTATCTAAACTGAAAATCTCTCAAATTTACCTGGTAGATTTGAATTTTAATACCAGATGTGCCTGATAGTGCATAGGTAATTTAAAAAATTCAATTCTGAATCTGAGAAAAAAAGTCTAATCTATCAGATTAAAGTGAAAATTGTGAGAAAAAACTCTGAGCTTTGAGATTAAAGTCAGAATTTTGAGTTGTAAGTTAATTTTTGAGAAAAATCTGAATTTTGAGACGAAAGTCAAAATTGTCAGAAAAAAATCAGAATTATGAGATTAAAGTCAGATTTTTGAGAAAATTTTGAATTTCAAGATTAAAGTCTAAATTGTCTACACAAAGTCCGAATTTTAACATTTAATTCAAAATTGTGAGAAAACAAGTTAAGATTGTGAGATTGAAGTCAGAATTCTGAGTTTAAAGTCAGGATTTCTAAATCAGAATGAGAATACTTTTGGTCCTCACCCTCTTCCGTACGAATGCGCTACTTCATAATGTTCATTACAAAAAACATTGATCGAAACATGAAAGCTTTTTTGCAAAACAGTATAAAAAACTATTCATGATTTTTTTATAAACTCACAATCCTGCTCTGCTCTGTGATGGAAAACCCAGAATAAAACAAATAAAACAGACTGCAGGCTGAAACAAATCAGCATTTGTAATAACTGGACAAATTAAAATACTCTGCAGCCACAAAAGGAAAACCAACTCCTACAGACGTCATAAAACGATTTGATTACTTCCTGTCGCCCGTTGCTGGTTGGACCCAAACTCTCTCCCAGCAAACGGTTAGCCGTGTTTTTCCTGTTTGCATTCACACCAAGAGAGCCACAGTTTCTGTGCGATGCTTCACCTTCCAGAGGGTTTTATGCAAATAGCTCTGGGTGATGCAGCGCGGCGCTGAAAGAGGTGTTGGCCTACAAGTGAAAGCATTTTTCTGCAGAGTGTTTACTTTAATACAAGTGCACTCACTCTGAATTATTCTGAAATAACTCGTTCTACATGAATTGGCGAACAATCTTTTTTTTTCACTTTGCAGAAAAATACATTTCCATCTAGCTGCGCAGTTCATGGAAATCACAGATCTTTCAATCAGCCACAATTACTCAGGATTCAGGAAAACATCTTAGGAGGAAATCCAATGTTTAATGTAATTAATTGCATATAACAGGAAAAATATACATTTGACAAAACCGCTGATTGATGGGACAATTAATCTAGAACAAACACAACTGCCGTTTTTATTCATTCTTTACTTTTCGCTTTGGAGTTTGTATGAATTTTTAATTAGTAAATTATGGCTTCCTGTTATCATGGGGTAAAATTATGACATCATACTCTTCAAAATAGGAAAGACAAGCGAGTGAGCTGCATGTTAATCTTCATAAGAAGTCAGAAAATGGTGACAAGAACATTTTTACTCATCAAAGCTTGCTTAATTGTGACTATTTTTGTGAGCATGCTCAGTGAGCTGGATGGTAAAAAAATAAAATCTCCATAGCAACCTTTTTTTTCAAACTTTGTACCGGGGATTTTTCTTCTACTTTTTGGCTTTTTGGCTTTCGGACATCTGTTGTGATCTGCTACAATGCGTAACCATGGAAACAATGTAATTGTTTTAACAAGTGGGACTAAATAACCCCTGAACTACGACCCCAAACCTCAGAGGAGGTCTTCCCAATCGGTTATAATGAGAGAGAATCTTATCCCCTACTCCAACATCTCTCTGCCCGAGTTTCTAACCAAACGTAGAGATTTACAAAGAAGCGGCAAAAGCAAATGAGATGGATTAGCAGTGCTTTCCAACAGCTGCTGGTGTCATCCAGGACGTTTAACTGAGGAATATAGTTTCTGCTGTTATCACACGCTAAAGTCTTCAGTCAGAGGCCTCTTGGGGATCGTTTGCAGACTGACTGCTACTGCGAATCACAACAAATCTGAAAATATTTTTAAAAATAAGACTTAGGACAGCATTTCATTTCCCTTAGGGAATTTAGCTGAATTGAAATGATGCCCTTGAATAAAATTCACTGCCCCAGTTGGCTTTAGAAGTCACCCACTTAGTAAATGGAGTGTTATTGAACTGAACTGAATTGATTTAGACACCATTTGCCAAACACTTGTTCAGGAGCCAATTAGTTCAATAAAATGTGAGGTTTTAACTGGAACCATTTCCTATTGTCAGATCTAAGATTGAGGAATAAATTGGTGAAAAAACAGCTTAGCACCACTGCTTAGCACGGTAGAGGATCTGTGGTGCTGTGGGCCCATTTAAAGTTGGCCCTAACTTAATTTTTCAGTGTGAAATTAAGCAAAATTAAACAAATTTATATTGTTGCCCGGGGTGCCAGCAAACATTCCCCGTTTAGTTTCTCCTGCCAGGTGGAAGAAATGAACAGCAGCCCCTCCCTGAGAATCTGCTCTTGGCCTCGCTAATTCATCCAAACAAGAATTTAATTTCTCCAACACTCAACCGTCACTATCCTCCAGATCTCTGCTTCTCTGAGAGACTCCAGACCCCTAGAGTTCAGGAACTGCGACCGAGAATCAGGGCCGCCTTAGATAGAACAGGAGGAGAACATTTCTGCCAAAACGTTCAAAAGGAAAAGGAAATTTCTGATCTTAAAAACTCAAAAAATTGGCTAGGAAAAAAAAACTTAAATTTTGAGATTAAACTCAGACATTTTCTAGAAGAATGAAAATTTCTAAGATTGAAAAGTTGAACATTTGCTAGGAAAAAAAAACAGAAATTTAAAGAGTAATCTCAGAAATTTTCTAGGAAACGATAAAATTTCTGAGCTTGAAAAATCACAAATTTCCTAAAAACGTTTCTTTAGACTTTGAGATGAGTCCCAGAAATTTTCCAAGAAAAAAAGAAAAAAACAAGGAGCCTGAAAATTAGAAAGATTGCTAGAAAAATCTGAGATTTTGAGGTTAATCTCAGAAATAAAATAATTTTGGAAATTTCTGATTTGAAAAGTGAAACGTTTGCAAGAAAAAAAATCATAGTTTGAGACTAATCTCATAAATTTTCTAGCATTTTTTTAAATTCTGAGTTTCAACAGTGAAAAATTTCTAATTTTTTATGAAATTTCTGACTGCAATCTCACAATTTCATTTTTTTCATTTTTTTTTTCTTTTCAAACTGAGAAGTTTCCATGTTTTTCTGAAATTTTTTTAAATTTTTTTCAAAATTTCTGATTTTTTTTAAGCTAATATTTCACTTTTCAAGTTCAGACATCTTCATGTTTTTCTATAAAATTTCTGAGATTAATCTATTTTTTTCTATCAAATTTGTAACTCTTTTAGCTCAGAAATTTCCCTGTTTTTTTTTCTTGAAAATTTCTGAGACTAAAAATTTCTGAATTTTTTCTATTAAATTTTTGACTTTTTAATATAAATTTCTGCACTTTTCTAAAAAAAAAAATAGAAATTTATCTAAAAGTTTCTGATTTTTTTATTTTATTTTATTTTTTTTTGGTAGCAAATTTCAGACTTTGCAAGCTCACAAATTTCCCGTTTTCTTCCAGAGAATTTTTTTACTTCAATCTCAGAAATTTTGAGATTTACCAAAAAAATTTCTGGAAAATTTTTGAGACTAATCTCACAATTTCTGAGATTTTCTTTTATTAAATTTTTGACTTTTCGGGCTCACAAATTTCCCCATTTTTTTTCAGAACATTTGTGAGATTAATCTTAATATCCCAGAGTTTTTTGGCAGAAATGTGCTCCTCTATTTTCCGTCTGTCTACGTTGACCCTAATGACATCTGCTTTGAAAATTTTCCATCTCCTTCCATTAACGCCAGAGGAGCGGCTCCTCTCCGCTGGCTGCCAAAACGCCCGCTCCAGAGCCAGGAACAGAGCTCTTCTTGTTCCGGCTCCGCTCCTCCATCCAGCAGGGCCCTGCAGATCCAAACGCAGCTCCCCCCTCGTCCCCCACCTTCCTCCCTACAACAGCAGCCGCAGCATATAAATGCGCCCTATTCTTCTTGCAGTGTGTGCATTTATTTGTGTGTCATGTTCTCATGGCCGTGGCGTTTCCTGCAGGGTTCCTCTGAGTGAAAAACAGCAAATGAAGGCTTCGCTCGTATGAAGTTGAGGAATGATTCAGCTGTTGAAAGGAGGCTTTTGTGCATCCGTTCACTTGTAAATGTTCCTCTGTTTACCCTGGATAGTTTGTTGCTTCTTTTTGCAAACAATTACAGCAGACCACCATGATTTCTGCAAAGAAAGAGCGATGCAAGAAGGCACGCAGATGAGCTCAGCCTAATTAAAGGTACAGGAGATGCATTTTTTTCCTCTAATTTATGGGGAATAGCTCACCTGCATGCTGCTTCCAATTCCCAAACCCCTAAGCGACTAGTTTCAGTCCAAAACTTGACACATTTTTTGTGAAAATATGTAGAAATTCAGGTGTCAGTGTAAGCCTACCTGTTAATCTGTGAGCCACTGCTGCAGGTCTTCGTCTTCCACCACAAAAAAAAAAAAAAAAAACAGCCAAAAAAGTGCCTCATCCAAGGTTAAAAAGAAAAAAGAAAAAAAACTGGAGGTAAACTAAAAATGCAACATCTAGGCTGCTCTTCCTCTCTCAATCCAGCTGCAGGTGGGACCCCATGGTAAAAACAGAAATTAACGGGTCTCTACAGATCGACTCGCTCCTCAGTGGATCCGCGTTTGATTTTTATCTTTAAACTAATCAGGAAGCACATTTAACAGCTGAACTCCTGATTAGTAATGATAATATGTATAATTCCTGCCTCTGTGGGAAGTATCACCTGGGCTGAGCGGCGGTCTCAGCTGTCTGTCTGCGGCTGTAACTCCCCGTTTTCAGTCACCGGCGGTAAATCCACGGTAGTTTCCCTTCACAGCGGAGCTCCGGCGGAAGGCGTCGGCTTGTCGGAGCTCATCCCGGCGGACAATCAGTTTCCCGGCGCTCCGGTTGCTGCTACTCCTGCTGCCGCTGCTGTCGCTGAGGATGCCTCGACCGCTCCGGCTCCCGCGAACGAGCGGCGCGCTCCCGCCGCCGCGGTGTCACCCTGGCAACGCTTTCCTCTGACCTCAATACGGCCGCGTTTCCCGTCCGACGCGCGGCGGGTTTTTAACGGCGAGCACCGTTAACAGATAGGCCGCCTCGGTTTTTATCTGAGGGCTGGGAGGGGAAAAAATTTACAGCCGGCAGGGTTTTAGTTTTATTATTTTGTCTCTTTCCGCCATACCTCCCTTCCTCTCCTCCACGCGCATCCATCTGCATCAGCGTGACGTCAGAGGACGTTTTAAAACACGCACGTTAATTTTTTTTTTTCTTTTTTTTTTTTTTTTTTTTTAGATTTTCCTTAGCTAGTTGTCTTTTACATTTAGCTACTTAAGGGCTCATTAAATAAATAACATAAATATTTTTATGGACAGCCATTTAATTAAAAAATAAATACATATGCTATTAAAATGAATTAATAAAATTTTCATGAAATAAACATTCCCATGGAATAAAACATTTAAAAATGAATGTTTATTTTCCCCCTCACGTTTTTTTTTATTAAAAATCTATTAATAAATATTGCATTAAATAAATAAATGTTCCCATGAAATAAAACATTTAAATATGAATGGATTTTTTTTTCACCATATTTATTTATTTATTTATTTATTTATTTCAGGATTTATTTTTTATTTAATTCAAGATTTTTATTAAAGAAAATGAACATGTCAATTTAAATGGTTTCTTTCTTGGGAACATTATTTATTTATTGGAGATGTGCCCCTTCAGTTAAACAAGCTAGGGGTTTTTTTGTTGTTGTTTTTCACCTTGAGATTACCACTACACTGTAAAACACTGTAAGTGGAGTTTAAACATTTATGCAAGCTCATTGCCTTAAAAAATTAAATTCTGAAAACTTAAAACGTTAGTATGTGTAACCTGTACATCGTAAATTTACACAATTCACTAAGTTGATCATTTTGAGTAAGTTACAGTAAAAACAGTAACTTAATTGTATTGTAAAAGCTTAATTAGTTCTGCTTACTGTTTTTTTTAGGCAAACTAAATATTTTTTTTAGTTTTCATGGAATTACCTGATTAAATAACATTAACTTGTGCAATTTTAGTGAGTGTAATTTAAGCTAACTTAATAAATCGGAGTATGTTGTAATTACTTGTGCATTTTGTTTGCTTCAATAAAATTGTGAATGTCTTATTTTACAATTTGAGCAAGTAAAATGATAAATGTCACATAAATGTTGGCATTTAATTAAAAAAATGCTTTCAACTTGACAATTTTGGCCCTCAGGACAAACAGTTAGGACTGAGAATAGATAAATAAACATTTTCTACATTAAACCTGCATTATTAATGTCCTCAAATGGCTGACTGCAGCAGAACTTACTGATAAAACTACATGTTAACCTTTCAAAATATTAAAGTTCTACAGCACTTGCTAAAATTAAATATTCAACATTTTTCACAGCGATTTAGCTTGACATTTAGGATATTTTTTTGAGTGCATATCTAAGATATTAGAACTTCTTATTGATATAAGCGATGTTGGCAGCGGCCCAGGGTGGCATAAGACAGGAGGGTGGACACGCACTGGTTAAAAAAATGAAAAACTTTTCTGTCAGTTTCAGTTTAAATGTCTAAATATTCTGTGTTTTGTGCTTCGCACTGATTTTCATCCCACCCAAGGATTTAGAAAATTTGCAACGTTTTAATTGAATAGTATGAATGCACAAAAGTGAAGAAAAGAAGACATAATCGCCTCCCATAACTATAACTCTTTAACATATCCAGATTTTTATAGTGGGCCTCAGACTTCAGCAGCTTGCACAATTATTAGTTTGATGTTTTTTCCCCCCTTTAAGGGATAATAACGCTGCTACATCTATCATGCCCGAGTCCCAGATCTCATCAGCGCAGATGGTAATGGCAGCGTGGTGGCAACACCTGCTCCTCTGGACCCAGCACAGCCACATGTCTGTCTTATTACTGAGGCCGTAACACAGCCAAACATCTGCCTCAGTCACTATCCCGCCGCAGAGTCATGCATCCACGGTCAGTGGGCTCAGGCCTGCCAGGAAAACCCGGCTCACACCGCAAAACAAGCCAAAATCTGTAGTCAGCTCAGCTGAACGGAGGCTAATTTGATTTGTTACTTTTCCCAAATCTGGGAAACAAGTTGCTCCTTCAATCATCTGAGGCAGGAAGATGAGGCGGAGAAAAAGAGAGGAGGGAATCTTCGACAAGGTGGCAACAAATCATCCATCCCATCTAGCCAAGGTTAGCAGATATGCGGCCTGTTTGTGTGTGTCGACATGTGCAGGAGGTGATGAAGTCCCGCTCTTGATAGTCCCTGTCCAGGTACCAGAGGTAATGGGCCCGACAGCTGAGCCCACATCAAGATATACTCATTTACCCGCACACCTCAGCTGCCCGTCCCTGATGGACAACACTGATAAAGTCTGGGCGAAAGCACATGCATCACACACACACGCACACACACGGTCCGTTTGGTGGCAGGAACCTGCAGCTTCACGGAGAACATGTGTAGCAATGTTTAGATAAGTTTTTCTCCTTTCCTTCTAGAACTTTGTAAAAGCTTGTTTTGCTTGTTTATATGGAGGACTGAGAGTGACAAAATTATAATAAACTACTTAAAAATGTATTAAGTGATATAACGTGTCCTTAAGTTAATATGCATAACTTTTTAGCGTTCATGTTTTTATAACACAAAATTGACACAATATTAAGAATTAAAACATTAAAGAAGAATAAATGTTAAATTACACACCATAACAAAATTTGCCTGACAATAAATTGTCCCAGAAGTTATTTCTATATCAATAATAGTTATTGATGTTTTGAGACTGTTTTTAAGTAATATAATGGTACAATAACGCAAGAACACATTCTCAAAGATCAATAAACTTTAAGTACTAATGAGCATTTAACACTGGAACTGGAAGACATTTTAAAAATATAAAAAAATAAAGTTTCTGTAAACAAAATTAAAAGAAAAAGGGTATTTGAGACCAAAGCACCAGACTTAAGACTTTTATCATTTAGGTTTTGGTGGAAAGAGAGAAAAGAGAAAAACAATAAATAATGCAAATGGAAATTATTGAGTTTGTTTTATTTTATCAAGCAAGTAATTGATTTATTGCTCATTAAGACAAGCCTGTATACAATTGGGTGAAAATATATTCTTATATCTTTAAGTACCATGTACTATTATTTAAATTACATTAAATACTTGAATTGATTCATTTATCTGATTTCTTTATAATTTCCATTCATTTTTATTTAAGTATTTATCCATCTTAGGGAGGACTGGAAGTGCCAAAATTCACAAATATGATCTAACTATATTAAAATGTGATAATTACAGTAATGTTTGGATCTTTCTTATATCTAAATTCTATGTTTATGTTTAATTCTGTCATCTTATTGTATGGAGCACCAAACTCCATACTTCTTAGCAGTTGTCAAAATTAAGAAAAAAAAAAATGTTAATGACCATGTTATTATTTTATGATAGTTTTTTTTTTTACAATAATTATGACTAACTCCTACCACATACCACCTTATCAGCTATTTCAATATTTTAGTCTCAGTTTTTTACTGTAATTTAAAAAAACTATGACAAGAAAATAGCTTTATCCACATTTTCCAGTTTTCATATTTTATGTTTGCTGCATTGTGCCTTCTGCAGCACATTTCATCCAATTGTGTTTCCATTGTTGCTGAGATTTTGCTGAGATTTCAATAAGGTTAATGTTCTGGGTACATTAGCCTTGACGTAAGTAAACTATATTTATGTAGCACCTTTTACAGGTCTAAAACTACTAAGTGCTTTACCATAAAACACAGAAGATAACAGTAACAGGATATATAACTTCATGCTGCATAGAAATATTTACGCTGGATAAATAAATAAGTATTTGGAAAATCAACACCTTCCACAATCTGGATGCCACCATTTTGAAACATTTAAAATGGTGAAATAAATGATAAAATGTAGCAGCAGCGAAAGTGGAGAGATTAAATTTGAAGTAATGTGCTGCCTCTTTTGTGTTTTGGCTGAAAGCCTTTCTGCTCATTCTGATCTGAATGGAGAAGGTCAAGATCCTTCTGATTCACGCACACACACAAAAAATGCTTTTACAATAATCAAGACATGAAGATGAATTAAAAGCATGAATAATCATCTACTTCTGCTTTTGATGCCAAAGTTCGACACTCAGAAATATTTCTCAGCTGACTAATCCACAAGAATGGCACTCAAGAACAGCAAGATTTCAGAAGTTTGATCTGCTATTCAGTTCTCTGAGGTAATAGTTTCACTCTTATCAGTTACTTTTTGCAGCAGTTTATGAAGGACGATTTTAAAGTGTCACTGACTCGACAAAAACAAATAAAATCTTTAAGAAGATGACCTACTCTGATTTAATTCTGTTTACACAAAAGTTTTTAATTATAAAAATGACTAGTCACAGATTACTATAGATGCAGTGTCGCTGTTTTTGTCTGTAGTGACCGAGTCAGACGCCATCTTGTGATGCAATGAGGGTAAGTCAAAACGTAAACAACTAAAACTGAATACAAAGACGTGGAGGAAGATTCCAACTGTGAATAATTTAAATAATTAGAAGAAGAAGAATGAAAAGCTTGCTTTCTTTCTGCAGGCAACATGTTACATCAGCTGATAATTCCTCCAGTTTGTCCAACAGAAATACAATACAGTTATACACTGGAAAAAAACCCTAGTTGAACCAAGTTACTTTAATTCCTTCAATTGGTAACAAGTAATTCAATTAAGTTTATCCAACTCAATTCATCTTTTTAAATAATGTAATTGATCAGTGACACTTTAAAAATTTAACTGAAAGAGTAGAACGGAACATCATCAGCGTAGAAATGATAAGACAGATCAGAAATCTGCTAAAAGGGGAAAATATGCAAAAGAAAGAGAATATATCCAGAGGCTGAGCCCTGTGGTGCCCCACTGAGAGGTTAAACCAGGGGTCCCCAAACTACGGCCCGTGGGCCGGATTTGGCTCGCCTCCACATTTGGTCCGGCCCCCTGAACAATACCAGAGAGCATTCAGATTTTTTTTCATTTACTGTATTTTCTGGTTTATATGTGGATTTTTCTTCAACCACCAGGGGGCTCTTTAGCAGGAAGTGTGTCCTGTAAATTGTGGGGCGCATTACTGCCATCTGCTTGACTTTTATGTTATTTAATCAGTACGGTTGTTTGTTAGCGGTAGAGCAGATGAACACACGTGTATGAACGCCGCATTACAGGTCGAGTTCTTCGAAGCAATGCCTGCAAGTAGCAGCTTATACTTCAAAACGAGTCTTTATATTAACATATGAGAAATTAATATGTTATAGTTACATTCCCTCAACGGAATATATACTAGTCAGTCCCAGTCACCGTTTCATTCATGGTTTTTGCCCATGTGCTTTCTGGGTAAAAATCAATCGAGAAAGCCCCCCCGCCCCCACCTCAACAATTCCGGCCCCCCACCAGAGAAGGGACAGGTTATGTGGCCCTTTAATGGAAAAAGTTTGGGGACCACTGGGTTAAACCATTCAAGATCAGAAATACTGACAGAATAATAAACTACAGTGTCAAAATCAGATGTAAGATGAATTAAGATTAAACGAGATGTAAAATATTTTCATCTTTTTTCAACTTTTCTCATTTCTGTGTTCCTCTTTGTGCCAATTCAAACAAACACACCTCTTAAAAACCACCATCGCTCATAAACGCACCTGGGCATTTAATGTTTCATGAAATAACAGCTAAATTCAGCGCTACAGCAGTCAAATGATTTGTTTGCTTGGAGGTGTTTGCAATAATAAGCCTTTGCATTCTCATAAAGCCATTAACCTTTCTGTCTGAGGGACACAGAGAACCCATAAAGCCCATTTTCTCTCTGCCTAATTTACTTCCCTGCAATCCAATTCAGGGCTGAACAACACAGTGTCCTGGTGATGAAAACACACAGCTGCAGATAAATAAGCACATATTCCCTCTGTGGGAAAATGACAGAGCCGCACGATGTCTTTAACTAGAGTTAAGGTCGACAATGAAGTGCCCTGTAGAAGTATTTCACTCCTCTTGAACCTTTTTCACATTTCATATCAACAAAACAAAAACTCTAATGTGTTTTTTTGGGGGGGGTATTTAATGATTCAGACCAACACAAAGTGGTGCTTCATTTTGAAGTGGAAGGAAATTGATGCCTGGTTTTCAAATTGTTTAATAAAAATCTGAAGATTGATGTGGATTTGTTACTTTGAAATATCGTTAGCATGTCATGAAGGTCAACCAGCGCCACTGAGGAATGATTTAGATCAATTTATGTTAAATTGGCCTATTCAAAGTCCAGATTGGAATGAAATGGTGCAAATGTTTCACAAAAATATTTACTAAAAGAGTAACAATCTAGAGTCAGCATACGTTCAGCGATCAGTCCCGAAATCTGGGTGTAGTGATGGACCTGAACCTTCAGAGTCACATAAAGACAGTTACAAAATCAGCCTTCTATCACCTGACGGACATTTCACTGGCTTCTCATATTTCAGAGAACACACTTTAAAATACTTTTGCCAGTTAATAAATGATTAAATGTCTCAGCACTGCAAAACACAAACTCTTGCCAACTAATTTAGGTCTGGTTGCCAGTGAAAATGTCTGTGTATTTGAAATAAGGCGAAACTAAATTACAGGTAACTTTTCAGAAAGATATATGAGCTCTTTTTAAGTCAATGATTTCTTAAAATTACAGAAAAAGTTCTTCACTTGTAACAAGATATTTTTCACACGGTTCAAGTGAAATAATCTGCCGGTAGATCTAGTTATTTTTCATCAATATTAAGGAATTATTGGCTTAAAAGAAGCTCATATAGCTTCCTGAAAAGTTACTTATAAGTCAGTTTTGTCTTATTTTAAGTGTGGTAAAATATTTGCACTAGAAACTAAACCAAAAATATTTGGTAAGATGTTGTGTTTTTGCAGTGTTTACCAATACATGTTTAAAAAAACCACCAGTTACATTTATTTATTGGGAATGTACTTTAAAACACTGGATTAAAAGTTGGATTCTTCAGATTTTTTTCCATGAGTGATGATGTTATTCCAGTGACAGGTATTTTGTATTTTCGGGCTTTTTTAAGCATCTTCACCAGAGATGTCGATAAGTTTGGAGCAGGAAGTTGCCAGGTTTGAACAGAGCCACTTTTAAACCAGTCAAAACTTCCACTTTCATCCAAACATAGCAGCATAAGCTCTTAATCTTGTTTCTTTGTTATTACTCACATAGTTAGCTGTCGGCGTAAATAGACGCACCTTCCATAGATGACGACGTTTAAAAAGGCAGGAGAGACAACCGTTTAATCTCTCCTTTTCATTGAAGTGCTAAGAAAAGAAATATCAGAATATGACGACGATATTGCTCCTTTTAGATAAAATAATTCCCCTTTCATGCTTTGAAGCTTAAGGCTCCTCCTCAGTCTGAGTAAATAATCCCGCTCCTTTACCTGCTGGAGATAATCTGGGATGCAAGAGACAGACCTTGATACCAGGAGGTAAAGAGCACAACAGGAGACCAACTACTGATCTGACTGACAGCTGGAAACAGAAAAAGGAAAAAATGTGAAGCTGAAAGTAATTTGGGAAATATTACAGAGAAAGGAGGTGGAAATTCAGAGGTTTAAAGGTGTGAACGCAGAGTCAGAGTTGAACGAGGGATAGATAATCGCTCCTGCAGGAAGATGAAGCTGCAACTGCTGGACATGTTTTATAAATTTCCTCCAGAAAGAGTCCAGATTTGTGATGCATAGAAGCTGAATGCTGCTTCTCTATGTTTGGTTCTGGTTCTGGTTTGGAAGACAGATGCAACAACAGCAGATGTTTACATTTACTTTAGTAACTTTTGGGGATGAAAAAGTACTTTTGACACCACTGTACGCTTTATTTTTACTTCAACACTATTATTATGAACTATTTCTACTCTTACTTGAGTAAATTTTCTGGATAATCTATCTAATGCACAACATCAGCAAACAAAGAAACATATTTTAATCCAAAATCTGTGGGACACAGACACACACCAACAGTTTATGTTGGAGTGAGACCTCTTGTTTGTACACAATCTTTGTTTTTCCTAACGTTTTTTTTTTTTTATCTGCTGAGCCATTTGAATACGAATAAAATACAATAAACTCTACATGTTGTCACTGTTTTGACACAGTAGGTATTACATTTTATGTAAAGTTTATTCAAATAAAGTTGAGGGGGAAAAAAAAGAAACTGCCATTTTGGTAGGTAGTTGCTATGACAACAATAAACAAGCCACAAGCTTAGAAAAAAAAAGTTTTATGTAAAGTATTTAAAAACGCATTTTCTTCTGCCTGAATCTATTTTATTATTTGTAGTTTTTTATATTAGTATTTTAAATGGCAGATTTGCATGTTGCTTTATATTTTTTCAGTTTGAGACATTATTTTAAAAAATATCCAATCAGATTATGAGATCAGTTGCTGTTTTTACCCTTTCCTGAGTAATTTCTTGCAAAGCTACTTTTTACTTTTACACGAGTAAAAGTAAGTTGAGGTAAATATGTAGAGCTCATTGAATTTTTTTCCTCCTCCTGCCTGAAACCACCATCCGACCTGCAGCCGCTCTTCATCCACTCGTCGCCAGATTGTTGGTTCAGCCAAAGTGTTGGATCACGATCTTTGGTAGCTTCTAATTGTTCACTCTTAGCTTTTGACACTCGTGTTGTTTTTGTTAATTGGACTCTTCCCAGCCTCCCTGCGCTGCCGGGTGATTACATGCCCACCTGCCTCTCTGCGTGCCGGTCTAATCAGTCTTCCACTATCCCCTCTCTCTGCGCTTCTCCAGCCGCCAAGCTTTATGGAGGAACTCTCTGGCTTCCATCCCCTCGGAGCAAACCGTCTGATTCATCATGAGTCTTCTCGCTCTTCATTAGTTGACCGAGTTGTAATTATTGAGACTCGTTTTTATGACACAGCTGCACTTTTCTCCAC
>NW_015113642.1:42494-44209 GCF_001443285.1 Poecilia latipinna | reverse complement strand
TGGATTATTGTACTGCAACAAGATACAAATTAATTTCAAGGCTCCTTATCAGAGGTGGGGACTCGAGTCACATGACTTGGACTCGAGTCAGACTCGAGTCGTTAAAATCACGACTTGAGACTAGACTTGAAAAAATGCTCAAAGACTCGGACTTGACTTTGACTTTCATGCCATTGACTTGGGACTTGACTCGACTTGAAGCTGTTTACTTGAAAAGACTTGATATTTTTTACTCAAAGTCTTAAAATTTAAAACACATTATTTATAAAGTGGCGTCATTAATTACTTTCACTCATTCCGTATCAATATGCGCAGACCGTCAGTGTTTTGCCTCTCTCCTTATGTATGTATGTGTACGTAGCTGCAGCACAACCAATCAAATTAACAGGATTTTGACGTTTAAAAAAAAACGCGGCGACGCTACAGAGCTCAGGGAATGAAAGACGAAATAACCGCTCGAATATGCTTCCGCGAGTAATTTCTTTTGGCTACGTAGGTTATGAACTTTCGAATAAAAAACGAACTGCAACTTGTAAAACATGCAAGAAGAGAATATCGGATGGAGATGCCACGACGTCCAACTTTGTCCGGCATTTGAAGCTTCACAAAGATCGGTAGGTGGCACTTTTCTTTTGCTGTAAGATAGTTGACTTTAGCTAACTTCGTGTTAGCATGTGTACTCCGGGTTAAATTGGTGATGATTTACCATAAATCCGGTCCACAAATAATGTGCACCGTGTTAGCTCAGGAAGCCGGTGGATAGTGAGCGGGGCTCCGGAACAGAAAGCAGATTCTGGACCTGAACTCAGGGAACAGTCTCTCTGTCCCATCATGATGATGAGCAGGGTCTAGTATCATCTAAGGATGGTTGGTGTATTTGAAGACATCTACGTTGGGAAATTATATTGACAATATATTGTTTACTGCAGTCAGTGCATTAAGTCAACTGTTTTTGACTTAATGCACTGACAGGCGTGACTGTCACATGTCGCACAGAACCCATTTCCAAGTAGTAAAGCTTTGCTGGGAAAAAAAAAAAAAAAAATTATGTCCTCATCGTGCACAAATGACAGACAGACTTTTGGCCAGTTTGGTCTTTTGCAAATGCAATGCAGCATAGCCAACTGAAATACAGTATCCTCAATTGTAGATTTCTGTTAATTGTTCAGTTGATATGTTTTGTTTCCTATGTCACTCAAACATGGATACATAAAAATACATGTTCACTCAGTGACCATGTCAGAGAAAAGAGGAAAAAACTGCTGTTATGGTTCTTTGTATTGTGCTGTGGAAATGTCAGCATTTTTGTCTTTTTTTATTGAATATCAAGTTTAACAGAACTGCACAATAAAGTGGTCCACTTTAAAAATGTTTTTTATACTTTGTGTTCAGCTACACATGTTCTATCATTTGAGATAAATACATATTTTAAAAAGAACAAATGGTCTATTTGAATTTTATGTATAATTGCAAATTATAAAAAAAAAAAAATAATAAAAATGACTCGAAATGACTTGAAATTAAAGGTTCCTGACTTGAGACTTGACTCGACTTTTGCCTGTCTTGACTTGAGACTTGACTTGACTTGAGGACAGAGACTTGAGACTTACTTGAGACTTGCAACACAGTGACTTGGTCACACCTCTGCTCCTTGCACATCTTTCCATGAGCGCAAATAAATCCATGTCTGCAGAGTTTCTTTACCTGTGTGTGAG
>NW_015113642.1:0-39825 GCF_001443285.1 Poecilia latipinna | reverse complement strand
TTCTTGCAAATTTTTGACTTTTTAAGCTCAGAAATTTCCTGGGGGTTTTTTCTACAAAATTTTAATCTCAAAATTCGAGTTTCTAGGTAGAAGTTTACTTCTTTACTTTTTTCGTTTTTCTACTTACAATGCCCCAAATACGCCTTTGTAGAAATACATTTAACACCTAACATTCCTGAAGAATAAATGTATAAAGCATAAAAGCAGAATCGATTGAAGACTTTAAATGCAGGAAGCAGCTTAAAACCACAAAGAGTCGGTGGATTTGTATCAGGAACAATAGAAACCTTTTGGTTTTTTACTCATCCATCATCTTATCTCTACTTTTGCTCTCCTGAAATCCCTCCACCATCTTTCCTTTGCTTCATTTTTCACCTTGGCAGCCACATATACCTTTTTTTGTTGTTTGGTTTCTAATGCTTGGCTCTTTCCCAGGCTTCCTCAGAAATCCTCCTCTCTGCTCTGTCAGGACGGTTAAGTCCGCTCCCTCCATTCACTTCTCCTTTATCTTTGCTCTTCAGAGCAGCTTCTGCCTCGTGGGGTCGGGGATGGGATCCCTCCTCTCTCATCTGAAGCAGCGGGGAGCCTTCACAGATTAGCTGCAGATGCTGAGGTTCCCATCGCGTGCCACACACAGTCAGCCATTTAACTGGAGCAACATCTGCTTTTAGCACACCCATCTGAGCATTGGGGAAGCCTTTGTATTCACGACTCAGCTGATTGCAGAGCCACATGTCCCGTCAGTGCATACTGTGGATATTTGAGATAAAGTTCTTCCTCTGAATTAACATTTTTTTAATGTTTGGTTACTGGTCTGGGTTCAAATACTCGTTTATAATCATTATTAACATGTTAATTAGGCTGAAATCCTAAATAACTAATAGCTCATAGGTATGTTATTAATTAATCTCTAAATATTTTAGAAATCATGAATAACTGTTTATCATACATTAATTAAGGGCAAAAAGGAGACACAATCTACTAGTTTCAAACTAGTGTGCAGAAGAAGAACGCTGACATCACACAGTGTCACACTGTTTATGGAAATAATAATGGACGTCAATTTTAAAATTTATTCAGCAATAAAACTTAAAAGTAGCATCAAAAAAGTTTTATTACGACGAAGGAAGCTAATAAAAACAAAGCACAACTAATAGCGATTTCCTTCTGTAGAGAAGTTTGTTTGGATGTTTGTCAGAACTGAGAGTGGTGGGTTTGTGATGTGACACAAATTTCTTTCATAATTTAATCATAATCTGTATTTAGACAACGTAAGAACAAACCTGTTGGATTAATTTTATTCTCAAAGTTCTTCATGAGTTTCCATCCAAGTAATTATCTGGTTATTACAGGAAGTAAAGCGGCTGTTATTTAAAGGCACATTCCCACAGATGCAGAGTAATTAGCCAACCAATCTAGGGTTTCTTTCAGAGATGATTATGTTAGTAATGATAATTGTCTTATTCCGGGTGGAACCGGCTAAACTGAAATAATGACTTTCGTTGGGAAATAAAACATTGTGATGAGCCACAGCGATGCGTGTGAAATCAGCACTTTGCCTCTAATAAACGCGGAGGCGCAAACACCAGTGTGAGCTGAGCTGTCCTGCAGGCACGACTGTGTGTTCCTCTGCACACTCCATTATGAATAATAAGCAGAAAAGAGACACAATTTTACAGGTTATTAGGCAGGCTCATCCTTGCTTGACATTTTGCTGGGTGTAATCCGTTTTGATGTATTTAATTCGCGCGCCGTTCGCATTTCAGTGGTGTTTGTTGCAGCTCGCTGCGAGCGAAAGAACGAATGGAGACGCAGCAAAACAAGTGAGGGTGGATCAACATAATTAGAGCGGAGGGGGCTCCTGTGGGAAGTTAATCCAGGTGGCAGACATCTCCACAATCTCCGTCACGGGGAACGTCTATGTTCCAGATGGATGGCATTCATCCTAAAGCAATTGTTTGCTCATCGTGTGTAGAACAAAATCATTAGATTAGGTGATTAGAAACCCTAATGTTCGCTTGTGGATAAAATGGATCCGAATGAGAATTAAAACAAAAGTGCAGAATGAGCGCATAACGGCTTTCTGGGGAGCCAAGTGAAAGGATAAGCAGTGGGATGATGTTAAAGTGAATATTTGAACAATTCAGCACATTTCAGACACAGAGCAGGCTGCAGAGAATGAGGACTTTCTCAGGTTTAAAGAGCCTCTCTGTCGGGTCTAGTGCCATCTAGTGGGCTAAGGTAGAAACTACCGTTTATGTGGAAGTCAGTTAAAAGGGAAGTGTTATGTAAAAGTGTTTTGTTTTAGCTTCATGTCATGTTATAATGTTTTTCTATCATCAGAAACATATTTGGAGAGTTGTGGCTTTGATTCGATTCTCTCATGAATGTTTGGGAAATACTTTAATCTCCATGGCAACCATTCAGCTGTAAAGAAAAACGGCTGGTGGGTCCTAGCTCCGCCTTCGAGGAACAGCTGCTCCTCTGAGCTGGAATCTCCAAGTTTTAGAGCTTCTTCCTCACAGAGCATCCTTCCATCACTCAGCTCCTTCAGACTAGCCAGTAGCAATTAGCAAACACCTCCTGAGCTCATTACCTGAGCTGCTTCTCAGTTGTTAAAGGGTTAATAGAGGAGCCATGTTGTGATGACTTTCTGAAGGCGGTTTCAGAAAGAGCAGGAGCTTCTTAAAGGGACCAAGTTGGTTTGGGAAGGTTTTTTTCCCCTATTCAATTAAATCATAAGTTGAAAAGGTTTTATTGTACTTACGAAGATAATCTTTGTCTATTTGTAACATTTGCCGAATTATGTGATCTTAAAATGTGAAAAAAAACACACAAATGTAAATGTTTAAGAGGAGAAAATACTTTTTTCTCATGAGGACGTAGTATAAAAGTACAGTGAAAAAGACGTTTCTTGGCTGTGAGGCTGAATTAGGTATTACTCTTGTATATCCACAAATGGTGGTTCAGGTAAGAAATTCTCTGCTTTTGTCTCATAAATGGTTTCCTATACAGTCTGACCGAGAAATCTCCCACTTTCAGATATCTGCTCCTTTTCTTTTCGCCACAATTATTTAAAATGATTTCTATCTCATCTTTTTTTTTCCACTTTCCACAACTGTAGGAGATACATTTACAGAAAATCGGTCTCTGTGTGTGCAAGACTGCATTGATTTAAAGGAAAGAATAATGCTCCTTGCTGCTGTTGTCCTTGAGTAACACTAAAAAGGTTGTGAAGTTTTACCAGACTTAAGAGTAGTAGCTGTGGAAAGCTGTAAAAATGTAATTTTCCAACACGGCAGAGGGCCGCAGTGAGGAACTACTTGATGTAATTCGACTAAACAAGAACTTCAGAGTGTTTCACAAGTTCATGACTCTTTTCCTGCAGTCCAAATCGAGGTTTCTTTAGCTGAATTTAAATATTGTTTCAGCTCCATTTATGAAGAGCTACTCATCAGAAAACTTCATGAAAGATTCAGTTTTTGAAAAAGTGAAGAGCTTGTTAAGTTCAGATCAAGTATCAGGACTTGAGGGAGGAAGACGGAAGCTAGCATAACTAGATAATAAAGTCCAATGGTATTACATTCCACAGGTCGTTAGTAAAAATAATGAGAGAGACAGACAGAGAGGGAGAGGGAAGTAGGTCTGCTACGCTAGCCTGACTTTGATAATCTTAATATATCTAGTGCTGCAGAATTTGGTGAGTTTTAGTTTAAAAAAAAGGCGACAAACCAATTCATCAATAGAGCAGGTGTTTAAATTAGCTAGTCTACCACCGCTGTGTTCAAACGATCACTTAGAATTAATCGCAAAATAAATAAAAAACACGTAAAACCTGAAAACATGCTTCTGTAGCGGATTGAATGTCCTGCTCTTCTTTGTGCGGGGAAATGTTTGCGTTTCTTTCACTGTTGAATCCTGATACACCAGTGGAGCTGTTGTCAGTCGGTTGCTATGGTAACGGGTCTGCGCGTAGAGAGAGAAAAGGTAAGAATACCGGTAGTTTTGAATTATTCTTCAATGGTTTTTCTGCGTTATTTTTCCCTCTTCTGTGGTGCACTGAGCTGAATTAATAATATCCATCTCCAGGTTTCATTTAGTTAATGGAGTGGGTCTACCTGTTCTTAGGCTATGGAAGGCATGTCATGTGTGAAGTTTCCAGATTTAAACAATAACATGCAGCATGTCAAAATGGGTGGCAAAAAACAGTAGCTTTGCTTTGTGAGAGCCTATAAAGAAAAAAGATAAAATCACATTCCTTTCAAGTAAAATATGCACGTATACTGGTTTTAAAATTAACCAGCAGTGTTGGATTTGCCTGTCTTTATTTCTACTGCGCTACAAATTGCTTTTTCCCCCTTCCATCTGGCTGTCTGAGCAAAGCAAAACCAAATAAGAAATCAGCAGGCTGGGTTTACCGACGCATGCATTGTTAAGATGTTGCTCTGATGCTTCTTTTAAGCAGAAAGAATAAAAGCATCCCCCATTTTCAGCCTCCCTCTGCGAATACGACAAGCCATGAGGCTCCCGTTGCGCTTTCCCTTCTCTTTTTCAAGCAAATAAGAAAGAAAAGTAGTTGTACCCTGAAGAAGCCCCTATTTATATTCCTCCCTGCTAATTGGAGCTGTCCAGCGCCTCGGTGGACAGCAGGGCTTAACTTCCAATCACAAGTCTTCCTCCTTCCAGCCAAACCAAAACCAGACCTGTTAATTAACTCCTCTGATGGCTCTCAGGCTGATGTGGAGGGGAGGGGAGAGATGCTGTTCACCTTTTTAGCCGACATTTGCCTCGTTAGAATATTAAAAGCTTCATCATATCGAACCTACGGGCACAAACATCCATCTCGTTCGCTGTCTTTTCTCGTCCTCGCTGCCTTGAATCTACCTCCTGGCAGTGGCCTGTCCATCACGGGCGGCGCCGCCGCGGAATGGCAAAGCATTGTTGGGAAAACAAGCATTCAGAAGGGGACTCATTAGAGGCGTGAAAGCGCACTCATGAAAGCCTGAAGATCGGAAAGAATAAACGAGGTGAGGTGAAAGAGACGGCCGACCTGAGTCACGCCACTGCCTCCCGGTGATGAGAGCTTCGTGTTGCGTAACAACTCTGATTAAGAAGCTTTTTCATCAAACACAAAATTAGAGCAAAACTTGATCAACACTGGGAATGTCTGCTCTAGATCGGGGGTGTCCAAACTTTTTACACCGAGGACCAAAATCCAAGTTGAATGCCTCAAAATTAGCTTTTTCTCTGCTGTAAGTAGTTCTCATGTGACGTCACACATCTGGGTACTTTGTAACTCCACCGTTGCTATGGAGTTGCTATGACAACAGTAAACAAGCCACAACTAGCTTTCACCTTGTTCCTAACATACAAAGAATATTACATTAACTTTACAACACTACAACTATTACTTGATTACAGTTTTAGTACTCTATCCACTTTTGTGTAATACCAAGATCAATATCAGTGATATTTACTGTAGTTATCAGTACATGGCTATTAGCTAAGCTAATTTAGCCGAACTAGCAAAATTAGCCTAGCTAATTTTATCTGCTAGCTAGTCGTGTATGTTACTATGTGTACTTACTCTGCCAGTCACCACATTGTTATTAAATTAGCGTTATGGTGTTTATTCTTGTTCCTAAACTCAAAAAGTTACACAAAATAATGTTTCCAGTTTCTTCTGCAGCATGTCAGAGACTGCGAGTCAAGAATAAGATTTATTTCACCAGACTGTTGATGGTGATACACAAATTAAAAAGCTATTCAACTGGAAAACTTTAGCAACAACACAGTCATGTTCTTGTAACCTGGAATCCGTCTAAACTGGTTTACAAACTCTTTCAGTGTACAAACCAGGTTAGTAGGTTTCATTAAAATATTTTGTATTTTATTACAATTCGAATTGTTTTTGCATTTTTCATAATAAAAAGAGATTTTAAAAAACTGTGACACATCTATCTTAAATAAACAACAAATGAAAAATCCCTCCCACACCGAAAAAATAATAAGAAATGAAAGATGGAAACATAAAGTTAAAACTGGAGATATTTTGCTTCGTTTTCAGTTTTATTAACCAGCTAATTTGACTTGGAACTGAATTACTAAACTAAAATAAAAACATGGCTTGTACTGATAATAAAATAAATATTTCTCAAAGCTAAATGAGGCTCATTAACAGGATTTTAACTTTGTTTGGATATCAGCAAAGAAACACAGAAGTAAACATCTGAGTAAAGTCGTTTTTTGCTGCATTTTCCTACTGAAACTCTCCTTTAGAATATAAATACTGTATACTCTGTTAACACAATTTGATTGAATATGTAAGTAAACAAAAGCATTCCTCCTTTGCTTAATCACTAAACCACAAACCCAATGGGTAACCAAACCGTCTTGGTGTTGATGAGTCCTTCAAACTAGGATATATTTTGGCCTAATGGCTAAATCCTTCCCATTTGCATCAATCTGCTTTGAAGAGACATGCAGATGAGCTAACGAGTCTGCTAATTATGCTCGCCTGCTGTATCTGCTGCTTTGTGTGCATAACTGAGTGTGTCTCAGTGGGTATTAGACACTGTAAGCAAGTGCATGGCTGAGTGTTAGTTGCTGTATAAACAATTAGACAGTAAAGAAAAAGGATGACCTAATATCTTTTGAATTGATTAGTCGTTTGTATAGGCTTAAAAAAGAATTACTTTGGTATTTGAAACAGTTTGGTTTCCTACCAAAATGATCAGGTTGCTGAAGATGTTTGAACTGGAACAGAATACTGTAGTTTGGTTTATTTATTTATTTTTTTTATAATGTTTTGGGAGGAAGCAGTGTCGAGTAGCAAAGTGTAGCCAGTATCTTGCCTTCAGTAGACGCCACTCAGAGTAAATAAAGTTTAGAGAATCAATAAGAAAATTTTTATGAGGGAGTCAAACTGACAGCTACTTCGGCTTTAACCAAATGGAGACTGTTTTAGGTTTTACGGGAAAAGTTTTTTGTTGTTTAGATGGTTCATCCGCACAGATGGAAGAGAATTAGGGCCACTGAAAAGCAAAAAATAATTAAGATTTTTTTTCTCAGAATACTGACCTTAATCACAGAGTTTCGACATTGATCTCAGAATTCTGAATTTTTAAAAAATCTAAATTCTGACTTTTTTCATCACATTTTGACTTTTTTATACATCTGATTTGACTTATTTCTCAGAATTCTAATTTTTCTTAGAAATCTCACTTTTTCTCGGAATTCTTACTTTGACCTCAGAATTCTAACTTTGATCTTAGAATTCTGACTGTTTTTCTCAGAATTCTGACTTTGATCTTAGAATTCTCACTTTTTTTCTCAGAATTCTGACTTTTTCTCAGAATTTTGAGATTAAAGATACAATTCTAAGAAAAAAACTCAATCTTGTATGTTTTGGATCAGTTTGTAAATTAATAAATTAACTGAAGTCAAAGGACTGTGTCATAATTGCTCCTCTGAAATAGAGAAAAGAACCCTTTAATTAGCTGGGTGCGGGTGTTCGAGCGTGCCACTCTTCCAGCCGACGTAACGTCGGTGACTGGTGTTGTCTCTCTTGGCAAACAATGGTCTGGACTCCAAGACTAGATGCCACTCGACAAACCATGGCTCTTCTCTCTCTCTCTGCTGCTCTTTGCTGAAAGCGATGTAATGACACAGAGGCATAACATAGAAAACCCAGACATTGTCCGCACATTCTGCGACCAAACATCTCCAAGACGTGAAATCACCCGAAAAGATAAATAGCTGTCTGAGTCTGCGGCTCTCTCAGAGCGAGCTGAAGGCAGCGAAAGCCTGCGACCATCAAAACACATCAAGGTTAAGGGAGGATTTTTAGACATACTGGCTCCTTTTAAGGACCCGTGGAAGGGAGCAGGGGAGGCTTTCAGCGCTGAAAAGAGTCCTTGCTCGGAGGAATAGCAGACCTGATTTCCTGGATCTCTGAGTGCCACAGCAGAGGAAATGGATGACACTTCTGACATTTCCGACAGTAATACAATGCAGGCCTCCTATTTCAGACAGCATCACTCAAGGTACAGCTTGTTTCTTGAAATAATAACGTCTTCGGGGTCTTGCTGTGGTGTTTCAATCTTTGTTGTTACCTGCAGAGGGAAAAACAAAGTCGCAGCTTTATTTCCATGCTGAAGAGGCAGCCAGTTTCCACTTTATTTGTTTTCGACTGAGAAGAAATCTATACCGCTAACAAGGCAGGAAAATTGGATCAAAACAACTCTGTATTATAATAATATTATACAATATATTGAAAGAAAGTGTGAATCCTGGTGTGTATATACGGTTGATAAGTACTGAAATAGATGAAAAGGAAGCAAAAACCTCTGTTTCTGAATGGATACAACAGAGAAAGTATGAAATAGTTTATTTAGAGGCAGTGGATATAAAACTGCAAGATTTTCTGTAGCTTACTTTTCATTTATTATTTTAAGCTTTTGCATATTGGGCAGTTCGATTCTGGGGTAAGCACTCCTATATTTCTTATGCTTTTGCTTTTTTTTGTCACACTTGTATATTTCTTGTTTTTCAAATTATTATTTCATTTATCAGTGGAAAATTGCTGCTTAAACCAAACTGTGTAAAAGTAATTGTTCCCTAAACCAGCAACAACTGGTCAAGAGTTGGTAATAACTAGCAACAAGTCTTTAAATGGAGGAATTTGGTACACTGTTTGCAGAATTGCTCTAAATCAGCTTAACTAAATGAAATAAATAATAGAGGCTCTATTGTGGAAAATTCACACTCTGAACATTTTTGTACTTCCATTTTAGTCTCAACTGCTTCTAAAAACATCTAAAAGTGCTTTAAAAAAAACTGTTGTTTTTTAGTGACTTGAAAATGACAAAAATCCCCCAATTGTTGAGTCACATGTTACCTAGCAACCAAGACTAAGCCCAGTCTGTCACCTAGCAACCCAATCTGAGTTCCAGCATGTTTGTTCAGCTGGTTTTACCGCTCTATGTGCTGTACAATGGCTGCTGGAAAAGACAAGTGTTTTGTTGTTGACTTACCATCCAGAAACTGCATTCTTGTTGATTGTGCGGGAGGCTCTAGTTCTGCCTTTCAAAGATTTACGGTTACATAATTGTGCAGCTGTTGGCATCCATTATTTTCATGTGCGAGGCTAAATGTTGAGTTGGGGGGCGTGGCCAGCATCAGCTAATTTGCATAAAAGTGACAGCGCTCTAAAACAGCTAATTCTGAAAGGAGCTCACCATATAGGCAGAACTAACCAGGTGAAATCTCATTATTTAAGAATGATTTTGTGCAAAAAATATAATGAACATGTTTTGTGTAGGCCAATAACCTGTCCTAACCTGTTCAAAGAGGCATAATAGGTTAATTTTAAGGTTGTGGGATGACCCCAACCTCACCAAGACTGGCAATATATCAACTATTCCTAAATGTTGAGTCAGTGCAAAAAAGTAATCTCCACATTTCTGCTGAGAAAAGCTGTGAAGTATTAAGTCATAATCAACTCCAGTTCTTTTAAAACTCCACCCTGAAAAAGAATTGACATTTTCGTTTAAATTTTTACCACTAATGTGTGTAGTTTATCCATTTTCTTAAACAAAAGTGAGGATTAATAACAACATTAAGTTTTTTTTTTTCCCCCATGAGTCTTGTGTGTGTCCGCTTTGCGAAGCTCAATCACTGGAAGACAGGCCAAACGATCTGAGGAGATTGGACACGTACATGCAGACACCTCGGCTCAAACACTCTGGAGTCACTGGAGAGCCGGGAGGAAGACAGACGGCCGGGCAATCTGAAGTGAGATGGATGGATGCTCTTGAAGGAATCTCCCTGAACACGGCTGCAGGGATTTCACATAATTTGCTACGTGTCTCTGGAAACAAGATGTAAAAATCATGTTTTATTGCCGTCCTTGAGGTCCCTCCTGACCCGAACTGAACGAAACGGACCTGAGAGTGACCAACCACCCAATGCCAAACAGAACCTCCATTTAACAAGACCTGCCTGACAACAGGTCCAACGCACAGTCGGCAACGACAGCTTGTGACTCGTACGGCTTAAATTTAATTAGCAACATGGTCATTAAAATGTGTTAATTGCATGCATTGTGGTAATTCTGTGTCAAAGTCAGCAAAGGACGAGGCTTGATGGGAACTGTGGTTTAGTGGCTCCGGTAATGCAGTGTGACCCACTGTAATTTCAATATGATAATTGGAAGGAGTCCCTCTTCCCCCTTCATGCTCACAGGCTTAAACTTCCCCAGTGAGGAAGTAATATAGCTCCCCCTGTTGGTGGGAACTCAGCTGGGCTTCAAGCTTTGTAGTTACATCTACAAAAAAATTCAACATTTTAAATCCACTTTATTAGGGATTTAAGTGTTGCACTTAATACATCACTGTGTGGAATGGATCAGAGAATAAAATTGTGCCTAAAAACTCCTGTATTTGAACCATTTATCGATAAAATAAAAGTATTTTAGGTACCATTTACACTTCAGAAATGTTGTTGAATGTTACTAAGAATAACTTAAAATCGAATAAAGCTGTGTAATCATTAAACTATAGAGTTTTAGAAAATATATTTTCTCCATCATTAGATTTCAACATTGGTAGATATTTACAAATGTTAAAAACTGCTTTTGCTGTGTTTTCTATTCTGTTTTATTTCTTTGTTATTGTTTTGGTTTCTGTTGCTGTGTATTCCGTTTTGTATTTGTGTTTACTATCATTATTTTATTTGGTATTATTTTATATTTATTTTCCTCTTAAATATTTTTATTTTATGTTTTTTTTAACATAGTTTCTTTTGCAGCTTTCAGTTTGGAAGTGTATAGGTTAAGGACAGTATATGTATACAGAATCTTTATTTGAAAGACTAAATAAAAATCTATTTTCTCTTCAAGAAAAGGATCTTAGTTTCACCCTGTGCGTTGAAACTGTGGCATCTGAGCCGCCATTTTGGCTCACATTACAGCACCTAGTGCCGTTGCGTTTGCTTGCTTATTAGATAGATTTGGTAAGTAGGAGTTGGCATCAGAAAATTGTTCAAATTATAAGTAAAATAGCTCCTATTAAGCTTTACGATGTGCTGATTTCATTTTAAAATCGTTTAACTCTGTAGCTCCATTATATTAAACTACGAAACGGTTAATTGAAATGAAGGCAGCGCAGACATTGGAGATTACTTAGGGTCAGTGAAGGCAGCAACGCCATCACTGCCACTGGGAGTAAAACATGGCGTCTGTTTTGGTCCGAAGGTTAGCGGCTCTGTCCGGGACTGCTGCGGTGGGAGCGGGGGCTTACGGAGCTCACGGTAAGAAAATACCACTTAGATGTTTTATAAAGTGATTTTATTTAATGTTACATTTACAAAAAGCAAGAAGGGCTGTCATTTTAATGCCAGCCATTCCAGTCTCCGACCGCAAAACAGACTATTATATATTTTTCCTTCTTTTTTACATGCTCTGATTATTGGAATTTAAAAATCTTTACTCCTGTCAATGTATGTTAGGACTATACACTCATCGGCTTCTTGAAAATGTACCAATCAGTGGATTATTCGTGTAAATGACATTATTTTGTAATCTAGGTGACTCGCCTCCATAGTAGTAATAGTTCAACTAAAAGTGATTCCTGATGTCATTTTAGGCTTCAAAAACAAAGACCCGGATGACTACAGAATAATGGTATGCATTTACTGTGTTGCATACTTTTTATTATTATTTGTTGCTTTAATACAAATTTTTGTCTTTACGTGTATGAGATCATCTGATCTCTTTTCATCACTGTTTTAAATGTTGTTTTTATGTCTCAGCTCTATGAAACTGCCAACAAATACCACTTCTACCACAGCCTGGCCCTGCTGGGTGCTGCACACTGTGGGAAACCTCTTTTGGTGAGTACAGAGTATGGATGGCGATATAAACTTAAAGTTTTATCACAATATTTGGGAGAATGTATTCCTTTACCCATTACCTTACATGAAAATGGTCTCAAAACGACAATATTATCGTTCAATAACTTCTGAAAACGGGTCTATTTTTCAGGCTGGTACCATCCTCCTGGCGGGGATGGGCATGTTCTGCGGCCCGCTGTACCACCAGGCTCTGACCGGAGACCCCAGCCTGGGCAAAGTGGCTCCCGTGGGCGGCGTGGCCATGATGGCCGGCTGGCTGGCCATGATCCTCTGAATCGTCTCGGACCTGGACCGCAGAGTTCTGATGTCACCCGTCCAACGGCCGCCTGCTCGGCAGGAGATAATGTCGTAAAAAGGATTATCACTTCTCAGCTGCTGCTCAGACTCCAACGGCTGCTCTCAGACTGTTTTGGGAAACTTTAGAGAATGAATGAAGTGTGTTTGAAACGGGTCACTTCTGATGAGCTCAGCATAAATTACACATGCTGTGATGTGTTTTTCTGTACCGAGGTCGGCATTATGTTTAAGAAAAAATATCTTTTTGCTTGTCTTGGCCAAAGAAAAAGAGTTTAAGAATCATGAAATATTATGATGATGATCATGATGATGATGTGTTAAAATCACTTGAAATAAAGTCTCAGAAAATTATTCTGCCTAAATTTGTTCTTTTGGAATTATTTTTTAGTCTTTTAATTTTCATTTTAGTCTTAAAACAAGTATCTGCACATACGTTTCCTTTTTTGTCAGATGACATATTTTACAATATGAAATCAAATGTTATGATTAGTTATTGAGTAATTGCACTGCAAAAACACAAAATTTTACTAAGTATTTGTGGTCTAGTTTCTAGTGCAAATATCTTAGTCTTATTTCAAGTGTACTAACTTACAAGTAACTTTTCAGCAAGAAATAGGAGCTTGTTTTATGTCAATAATTTATTAATATTAATGAAAATGTTATAAGTACAATAATCTGCCAGTGGAACAAGACATTTTCCCATATTGCAAGTTAAAAATTTCTTGTTCCACACTGAAAAAAAGAGAATGGAGCTTGAGATTAAAAATTAAGTTTGGCAAATTTAATTTATTTACGTTTGTTTAACAGGACAGCTTTATAAACATAGTATATATACTTGGATAAACTTGATTTCTTGTAACAAATTAACTCAGTTTTTTAAGTTGAATCTCCTGTTTTCTTTTTTCAGCGTACTGTAATGTTATTTAACTATTTAACTTTCGATTTTAAGGAATTATTGATATAAAATAAGCTCTTATTTCTTGCTGAAACCTTACTTGTAAGCTAGTTTTGTCTTATTTCAAGTGAACTAAGATATTTGCTCTAGAATCTAGACCAAAAATACTTGGTAAGATTTTTTGTTCTTTTGTTGCGTAATTAGTCTTTTTAAAAGCTATTTACAAAATGCTCTTTAAAATCTTTTACATTTTACTTGAATTTAATATGTTGTGCAAATTAATACAGAAAATAAATACATGTACATGCAGTAGGATAAAGCCGGTGTAAATTTAACAAGTCATCTGCGTTTGCTGCACTTATAAGTTTTATGTGTTGCGTTCAGGAAATGGTGTGTTTTTGAGTTCTGCTCCGTACTTTTGATCCACTTAGTGTGGCAGCACAAAAAGAGGTTCATTACCGGTGTCGTCCTCTCAGCAGGGGAGAAAGAGAAATCTGATGAAGCGCTAATTTCCACCCTGACTGCCGACATGTGAATGGGAGAACATTTGGAAAACGGCTGAAAGCGTCAAGGTTCTGCTCACAGAAAGAGGAGGAACAGGCGCATAAATGATTCCCGATGAGTTCTTCATCACGACATATGAGCTCCTCATTACTAAGCAGCTACTGGGAAAAGTTCTGTACGGAAGGAGATTGGGGCCACTAGAGAAAAACAGAATTCTGACTTTAATCTCAGTATTTAGACTTTAACCTCAACTCTTTATTTCAGAATTTTGACTTTTTTCCTCTCAGAATTTTGACTTTTTTCTTTCAGAATTTTGACTTTTTTTCTCAGAAGATTAAAAGTCTGAATTCTGAGGGGGAAAAAAGTCAGTATTTCCCGGTGTTTTACTGAGCTGTGCCACAGTGAAACACAATCACATGGAGCTGACTCACTACTTTTCAATTTATGAGACATTCGACTTAACGTTACAAGATGGCCTTGTGCTGTCAGGTGAATATTTAAAGCTCCCTCATCAAAATTTCAGCTTTTTTTTTTTTTTTTTTTTTTTTTATAAAAAAAAACAAGATTCAACCAATGAATTATAGACCAGCCTCACAGAGCAGTGTTGTTTTGGGGGGGATTTAACATTCATTACCTGGCTCACACAGTCCTCAGACAGACCAGGCAGTGTGTTTGCACATGGAAGAGAAGCAGAAATGAAAAATAGAAGAAGGTAAAGACAGAGCTCTGTTTTGGAACCAAACATCTATGGCAGCTTAATTCAGAAGAAAGCAAATCCTTTCATCGCCTCAATGAAATGTTCTTGTTCCCACTTTATACTGTGGCTCTGCGGCGCTTACAAGACAAAACATTTGAATTACTAATAGGAAATCTGACTTCTCAGGAGGGATGTTTTATTGAAGGCTCTGCTTGAGTAAATCCCCATGCTGCGTTTATTTCACCCAATATTGTTCAGAGAGGAAAGCTGAATCTCCTCATTACCGCATTCAGAGGAGAATATTTGGCTTTCTGCTCCAAACCACACAAATATGATTTAGAAACAGGCCTCGCATGTTTGGACAATAAAATCGACTCAGATAAGCTCGGTTCATTCTCTGGAAATCTAATAAAACCGGTTTAATCAAATTCTCTGACAACTACAGTAACCGTCCCGCACAAGTTTGCTCCTGATTGCTTCTTTGCCGTGTCTGTGGAGCGAGACTGTACGTCTGAGTTCATTTGTAATTACATTTTATTGCAATGGCGTTTTTCAATCAATTTGTTCAGTCCTTCCTCCAGATATCTACAACAGTTTTCAGGGGGGGGGAAATCATCCTAAAGTCACATTTTGGGTCTTAAACTGCTGCTAGAAAAATGAAAAAAAATCATCATTTTAGATTTTTTTTAGTTTTTTTTTTTTTTAACTGCATCACGATTCAATTAACTGAATGTCATACAGCTCTGTTAAATTAATTATATCACCAAAATGTTAATCACTCAGTTGAATATAATACAAAATATTGCTTCCTTATAAACAGACTGATATATTCCAGACATTAAATTATATTATTTCTCAGACAAAACCCCAAAATTTAGGCTCTCAGAATACTTGGGTATTAGATCAAACCAATAAAGATGATTTTCAATGTGAAATTTGCCCCTATACTGAAAAGTATGTTCATGTGCTGCTCAGTACTTGGTTGGGGCTCCTTTTGCATAAATTACCACATCAATGCAACATGGAACCGAGTGTCCAAAGTATTTGCAGATTTCAGGTCTTTGTAATGCTGGTATTTGCATGTCAAACTAACCTAGCTGTCCACACTTAAAAAACAGCAAAGCTGGGTAGCAACTTTGATCTGGTTGAGGTCAAAATACTATGATGTAGCACGTACTGTTGATACATGGTGGGTGTCAGTATGATTAACATTAGCACTGTAGCATCTTTAGACTTCTGCTAAACATTTTGCTGGTTTAGCATTAGCAGAACTAACGCTGAGTGCTTTTGAGTTAGCCACTAACATTTTAGCTAGCAGTTCCCACCACTGCAAAAACAGAGCAAAGTAGTTACACCTAGTTTTAAAGCTACTTTTATGTCACGCTGTAAAACAATAAAATACTTATAGACTTTTTACTTTCCTGTTTATTCTTTAAGAGATAAACCTCTCTGCAGAGGCTACCCTAAAGGCAAATTGAATGAATTGCCCTCCACCTCTGTCTGTGACCAGAAATAACACAAACACTGATACTAACAGCATATAATGTTAATTATACCCAAGGAGACTTCCTCTCCCTCTTTTTCTCCACAGGAATATATTACAACTGAGACTGAAAATGTTTCCCCTTTTAACTCCCTTTCCCTTCTTTTCCATCCGATGGACTTAAATTGCATCAGCTTCATCTGTGGGAAGAAAACAGCTCCTCGTTCCATTGATTTCTCAGTCTGGGTCTGTTTTGGTAGAAATAAAGAGTAAATCTGTGTGAGAGTAAAGTAATGGTGAGCTTATGGGAGCTGATGGCCTCCATACTCCATCAAAGAAGCTGAATGAAACTCTTTACCCTGGACGCCTGACTGGATTAAATTCCTCCGTCTCATTCACAGGGATCGGGCGGCACCAACACCTTCCCTCAGACGCACCCAAGCAATACTTTACACCGCACGCTTCACAATACACACCGAAGAAACGCCAAATCCTCTCTGCGAGGCTTCAATCAGCCTGTAATGTCTGTTTCCGGAACCATCACTGACCTTTCAAAGCCACTGATATGGTGGTCAGCGGTATCAAAGCCTATATCCTCCCTTCAATGGACACCACCTCTTTTTGTTTTGTTTCTTTATACTCAGTCATCTCACTTCGGTCGGGAGCGCCGAACGAATGCAACATTAGATGGGCTAAAAGGACGACACCACCGGGAGCCGCCATTGTTACCGTATCATAGTAACGGCTAACGGCTGTCAGCAGCAGCCACTCTCACGGAGAAATGTAATGTGCAGACGGAGATGTAATGGCTGCGGTTACGTTGGGGGAAATGGCATAAATGACATAAAAATATGTTTGTTTTTTTTGCCTCGTTTAGCTCTCGGCACATTTGAATCGCTAACTCCATCAACCGTCGCCTCACGCGCACGCCTACCATACGGGGAGAACCCCGTCTCCATAGCAACGTAAACAACATGTCTAAACTAGGTTCAAAAATATTTGTACTAAACCTAAAGGGGAAATAAATATTGTAACTTATATTAAATAATTTTCTTCTTCAAAATAAATAAATAAAATCAGTGTAGGCAAGCTCCTCAGTGTTGCGTTGAAACCTCTGAAAATACTATTGATGTAAACACTTTATGTGTTAATAAGGTCACATTAAATACCTTAAATTGGGCTGTGAATACATAAAAGTTACATAAACATTACTTTCCTGAAGTGCTTTCAACAATCACATGTGCATGTGAGATTGCTTTAGGATAAATTTCAATTGATGGGGATCCTGTCTCTGAAAAACTAGATTCTGTCCAAACATTTTGCCAAGAGGGCCAAAATCATCAAGCTAAAAGTTATTTGGGGCCACAAAAGTCATTTCTTTTAAAAAAAAAAATAAAATAAAATTGTTGCCTTCTTGTTTTCATCTGCTCAATAATAAGCTAAACATGCAAAATTGTTTTGAACCAAACAAAATAGTCAGGTTTTCGTAATGAATTAGAAATCTGAAACACATAACATGGCTGGAATGATTGTAATTATGACTTTAAAGTTAGGATGAATGTAGAAACCAGGTTCATAAATGAGGATTACTTTGTGCATTGAAATTTTTTTTATTTATTTTAAGATTTGGTTTGTGAAAATGCCATCCAGATAAAATGTTGCTGAAATGCACCTGTGATAGTGAGTTAAATTTATTGTAGTTAGGGGTCACTCAAAATCAATCTGAGGGACACAAATGGCCCCTAAGCTGCATTTTGGACATCCCTGCCTTATACAAACTTCCAGAAAACTGCACAACTGCTGAAACACTGCATTTCTTTAAATCAAGGCTATAAAACTCACTTGTTTCTACTGCCTTTGATTAAAAACAACTGGAACAGTAACATATATTTGATAGTTATTATTCTTGATTATTTTGATGATGGAATTTGACAAAATGTAATGTCTGTTGCTTGTTTTGTAATTGGTTAGCAAAATTTTTAATTATTGTGGATTTTTTAAATAAACCACAAATTACACATACAAGCTCAAATATATATACTCAGAAACATTTTTCTGGTTTCTTTGTTTTATTCTTTTGTTTCGTTTAAAGGATATCACACAATATTTTTTCCCTTTAATCCTATATTCCTATTACACTCCTGCAAGTTTTTGTCTGTTCAATCCAAGTCTTTTATCGCTCTTCTCTCACTCACTCTGCAGGACAAGAACAGACTTGGAGCTGGAGACTGAAACTCTGGGTAACAATGCCACAGCATGCCAGCAGTTCATATCTGATCAAACACAAAAATAAGAGAAATACAGAGTAAAGCTAATCTTAGAAATGTGTTGGACATGCTGGGTGTCAAGAAAACAAGAAGTGTTGTTTTTGATAGAAAATAAAAAATAGAGGAACAAGTAGAAGTTGTGAAAGCCAGTTAGAGCTACTGTAGATAAAAAAGGAGAAAATCGTACATTTCCACCAAAAATGCTCAGAAAATTTAGATTAATCTCAGAAAACTTCTAGAAAAGCTAGAAAATCTTAGAAAATCTCTGAGTTTGAAAAGTCAAAAATGTACAAGAAAAAAGTTGAAATATACAAATCTAAGAAATGTTTAGATTAATTTCATAAATTTTCTAGAAAAATACAAGAAAATTTCTGAACTCCGAAAGTTGAAAATTTGCAAGAAAAAACTTGGAGACCTCACAGTTTGAAAAGTCAAAGATTTGCGAGAAGAAAAAAAATAGAAAGTTTTAGCTTAATCTCAAAAATTGAGAAAAAACTTGGAAATATTTGGGCTTCAAATGTCAAAAAATATGCAAGAAATTCACAGAAATGTTGCTTAAAAAAGGACATTTCAGAGTCTGAAAATGTGAAAGTTTCCAAGAAAAACATTAATACATTTTAAGAGTACTTTGAGAGATTTTCTAGAAAAAGTTTTTAGAGAAATTCAACCTTTGAAACTCAGAAATTTCCAGGTGTGTGGGGGCAGGGGAGGTTCTAGAAAATTTGTGAGATTAATCTAAAAAAATTCTCACAAATTTCCCTGATTTTTTTTTCTTTTCTTTCTTCTTCTAGAAAACATTCTGAGATTAATCAAAAAATTAAAAAAAAATTTCTAGACATTTTTCGACTTTTCAAACTTAGAAATACACATTTTTTAAGGAAAATTTCTGGGATTAATCTAAAATATTTGGCGGTTTTAGGCAAAAATTTACGTTTTTTTCAATCTACACTTTTCCCAATTCCACCGTATTTGTAGGTAATTGCTGCATTAGATTAGATGCATTAGATTTAACAACAAGCTAAATTCCCCATAGTTGTGCTCTAAATGATAAATCAGGCTCAGGAAAAACATAACAATAACTGTGCCCTATTACTTGGATTAATGAACAGCCTGTCCTCGTCTGCCCTCAGATAATTCCCACACATTCATCAAATCTCCAGGGCATGGATTCCACTAATTCCAGCAGCATTACCATAATAGGATCTAGTTTTATGAGCAGGTGTGACAATCGCTTGTATATTAAATAGCATTTTTCTCAGTTACTGTACACATGCTGACAGCTTTGGATCAGCATCCATGTCCAAATAGGCAGATGAGGGATTCATCTCTGCTGTGGAGCCATGAAACCTCCCTGTTCCTCCTCTAGCCAAACCTGAACTCTGCATTTTATCTTCTCCACAGGGACACAGACCCGTTTTCAATCATAACTCTGACCTCAGACACCCGTGTGTGTGTGTGTGTGTTTTTCTCCACTCAGCGTGGGGCGTACACTCCACTCCATTCCACCACCCATGCTGGCTAATCCCTGGATCCTGTGAGTAGGACCATGATTTGTGGGACGGTGTTGCCAGGGGGAAGGTGGTAGCGGTGGTGACGCTCGGATCCTGTTGGAAATGACAGCTGAGGAAGGCGGATTGGAGCTCGGGGACCAGAAAAGCAGCAGAGGCAGGAGATAGCGAAGAAAGTGCCGCACTTCGCCGTTTTCAAAGGGTGTGTTTGTGTGTGCTGGAGAGCAGCTTTTAGCCTCTCGGCTAATCATTTGTCATGGATCAGTGTGTGCATGTGTGCGTGTGTGTGTGTCGTCTTGAAGCTAAACGAAGTCGTGTGTGCGTGTGGGGATACACGCATCTGTATGTGACTGTGGATGTGTGTTTGTTTGCTAACATGTCAAATCTAACATGTTAGCTATAGTGCTAATTTACCAAAGCTAGTTGGCTAATATCCTAAATTAGCTCTTTCTGGGTGCCGCCTGAATGCAACATGTCCAGCTGTGTGTTAGAGATATTGTAGCTATTTTAGCACCCTTGCTACAACAGTTCAAGATAATTTCTTATATGAAAGGTGTATTAGGTGTCAACTGTTGGACAGCAAGGTAGGCTAATTTTGTTGGCTAATAGCTTAGCAGCTGGCTCGCTAATTGACCCAGTTTAAAGGGGCAGAGGCCGTGTTGGCGTTCCAACGCGACACAAACTTTGTTTACAACTTTTCTCCCCCGCCCTTAATTATTTTGTTACACTTTTCAACAACAGTTTCCCATTTCAGACCCAACACCCTGTTTCAACTCTGAACCTTCACGTAAAAGTTTTCGTTCTGCTACGTAAAATGTTTTTGGACTCGTTTAGCTCTGGGTACATTTAATCCGCTAACTCCATCAACCGTCGCCTCACGTGCCCGTCTACGCTGCAGGGAGAATTCACGTTGCCATAGCAACGTCAACAAAATATGTAAACCAGGTTGAAGACGTGTAGATTATCCATTACATATTGTATTAATCCCAGAGAGAAAGTAAATGTTGCTGTAATTTTTATATAATATATGGAGTCATTGTACATGCTGATGGCTGTGGGCAGGAACCATCTACTGTAGCGGTCTGTGTTACAGTGTATCGGAAGAAACCTCTGACTGAAGACACTGTTGTCAAAATTTAAAATTTTTAAAAATCCTTAAATGGAACATTTTTTATGATAGATTTATTAACGACAAGCCTAAAGAGATGTATGTAAAAACTATTTATTTTAAAATATAATCTTATAACAAATTTTAAATTATGCAAAGATCATGTTGAGGTGAATTGAAATCACAGAGCTGGTTCATTGTTCCTTTGTTTCATTAACTCAATTCGAGATATTAAGTAAAGTACAGCCTTAGTTGTACTTTAGTAATTATGCCAACTCCAAATTCACTTTCTCTGAAATGTAGATGATCTTATAAGATTAAGAAATAGTTTTTATTCAGAATTTTTTTATTCAGAGGCCTGATTTTCTAAGCTTCTTATGGTTTAGAAAATCATACGGAAGAAAGCTAATTCTCCACAAAGAGGATAATCCACACAGTCTATAGTGCTGTAACCAAGCATATTTACAGAAAGTTTAGTGGAGGGAAAAAGGTGGTAGAAAATGTTGCACAAGCGATACCTGCATAATTGTAAACAAATCACTGACTGCCTGTAGAAAATACAAAATTCTGGTGTAATAAATGCATTTATGCTCAAAAAATTGACATTAGTTTGACCTTTTTATATTGCCTTGAAACTTTCACAAAGTGGTCTTTCCTTAATGTTCTACTCATGGTTGCTCTTTGCCTGTTTTTCATATAAAAGTTTATTAATGTTACAAAACTATAATTTTGCCAGTACCGTAACTTCAAATACAGGGAGCCCAGACTCACTAATACTCATTCGCAGTTAAAATGCTGGGATTCAAGCTCAAACTGGAACCATTAAAATTAAACCAAACCACCAAGTCTGCAAAAATCTTCCCACATTCTACTAAAAAATGAACTATAATAGATGGACAATGTCAAAATAGGCTTAAAATTATTATTGTTTAACACATTGTTGACAAGGTTGAGTTGTTTAAAGAAACAGAGCCTTGTATAAATGTCACAAAACTTTGTTATGTTCATTTTTCCTTTGGTTTAATGTGTTATGATTCTCTGTTCTTCTGCACCAACAACCCTCAGAGTCTCATGATTAACACCAGGCAGCACATAACAAGTCAAAACAATCAAAGCTCTTTATTTAGATAGAGGGAAATTCATTGTGTTATTTTGGTACATGGAAACTCTCAGAAACTGTAACTATTCAGGTGGAGTCAAAACCTTTCTTTTAATTACTTAAAATAAGTAAAAAGGCATAAATAAAAACTGTACGTAGTGGGTTGAACTCTTTTTTTTTAAACAAAGCTTCCTGTTTTTCTTCTTCGGTCCTCAGGGTTGCTGAGATGGAGTCGCTGATGAACGCGGTGACGCCGCGCTCTCCGGCCCCCGTTAAGAAGCTGTCTGAGGTGGACTTCCGCTCAGGGGCCACCCTGGAGCAGCTGTCGGCCCAGGTGTCGGAGCTGGTGCTGCTGGAGCAGGGGGAGTTTGGAGACCAGACCGCCTTAGAGGTCCACACTGCCAAGGACTTCATCTTCAACATGCTCGGTAAAAGAAACATTTATTTCTCTTATGTAACTTTTACACATTTGTTGAAAGTGTCACCATGTCGTGGCATTATGAGACGAATAATCTACCTTCTCCCAATGCTAACTGGAAACAACCAATCAGAGGCAGGAGGCAGGTCTTGGTGTTGTCAATCATGCCATATGCGTGCTGCTCACACTCTCCCAGTTGCTCTCCCCATCAGCATAGCCTGTTGTGAATGCTGAGGCTATTTAGCATGGCCACCACCAGTGATGGCAAATAAATGTTTCTCCTTTAGCAGTAAGATGTTTTTCCGCCTTTAAACGTGTATCTGCGCGTTCATCAGGTTGATTGACGGCGCTAAGACCCGCCTCCTGGCTCTGATTGGCTGTTTCTGGTGCATTTCTTCAGATGACAATAGCAGCTCAGGGAGGACATGGAGGAGATCGATCTTTTCACATATTACCTGTCTCATATCAAACTGTTACAAAATGAAGACAGTTTCAATAAATATGTAAAAAAATCTATTTTTAATAAAAGTTGCATAGTGCAGCTTTAAGGTCAGATAATCGATAAGGACTCACCGTAGTTTTTAGGGCAATGCGTCCTCTTGGTTAATTACGTAGTTTTTAATCAATCAAGTTTATTTGTGTAGCACATTTCAACAACAAGGCACTTCAAAGTGCTTTACATCATAAAATCACAAAAAATCAATAGTTGAAACATTACATTTTTCCAAGTCATTACACATCAAAATGTTAGCTGTATAAATCCTTGCAAACAGTTTCTCATGTGATTATTGGCTTTTTCTGGTAAATTTGAGAACAAATCTGATTGAAACTTGGTGAGGCTCAGATACTAATCACTCTGACTAATCTTCAGGTTTTTACCTTCCTACTCCATAGTGGCAGGTTAAGCTTTGGTTATTCTTGTCCAGCCTTGTTTGCTACAGTTTTAAGTTGTTTTAAAATATTCAGTTATTGCTTTGCATGTGTCATGTCTAGGTTGGTACGTATCTTTTGGGGTAGCCACATTGTGACTGGTTGAATATTAAAACCATTCAAATAACAGCAGGAATGTAAACAACTTACTGAGCTGCTGGGAGGAAGGATCTGTGGTAACGCTCCTTTGTGCACCTGGGATGCAATAGTCACTGAAGGAGCTTTCCAGTTCTTTTTTTTTGTGCTAAATTAAGAAATCATGTCAAAATGCTTTGGTGAAATTACATTTTTGTAATTGTTTCAGCCCATAGAGATAAACATCATCCCTCCAGATATGGGTTGGGTTAGCAGTTCTGTGAAGAAATAACCCGTCATTAGCTTTAATCAGTCCAGTCTGCAGCGTTTCTCTCTGGTTTTCCATTTCGCAGCTGGAACACGGTTAGGTCGGGTTCCCAGATTCACTCTCTGGCTCCAGAGGTAAATAAATCGGCACCGGTTCTGTTCTGTGAGTTCTGGAAATGTTCTCCGCTGCATTTCTGATTTGAATCGTTTCTATGGGAAGAAAATATTCAGCGAGCCAGAACAAGTCGTCTCTTTTTCTGTTTCTGCTTGTTATTGGTTGTAGCTTGTGCCACCACAATGTTGCAGCTGTAGAAGTGTGTATTTGGTCATAAGGTTTACAGTGTTGTATTTATTTTTCCAGGTTTATTAGGAATTTGTTTTAGTTTACTGTGACGAATAGGGGAGCTTTGCTGCTCTGCTTTTTCTAGGATCATTTGAAACGTTTTGCAGACAGATGACAAAGTGGTTGTCAGAGTAGATACAGTAAAAGGAAACGAGTTATCCTTCATTGGCCCATTTTTTTATTTGATGTAGGAGTATCTGTATCTGAGATAAACACACCTGGATAAGTTGGATAAATAAATATAAAGTTAAACCCAGTAACCCTCGTATATAGATTGTGTTGATTTGAATCTACTCTGCAAACTTTGCTGTAAACCTAGTTTTAGCTTTTAGCTGCAAGTTAAAAACAAAAGATGACATATGAAAGTGTGTCCAACAGGTGGCACTGTTTCTCCTTTCTGTCTTCTAACGCTCATCTTCCTGGCCTCTCTCGTTGGTGTTGATATAAACCAGTTAAACATTAAAAGACGGCTTGTTTAGAAGCCGTTTTTCATGCTCAGTGTTTCCGTATCTTATTAGCCGGTTTTCCTCTGCAGTTTGCTGGTTGATGGATCGCTCTTCTTCTCTCTTCCTCGCCTCACCCAGTGAGAAACGGCACAAATCAAACTGGGATACAGCCTCTCCTTTCTCATCTTCTTGCCGCCGCACGCAGACACACATCACTCCCTTCCCCCTGCAGGAGCCTCTTTGCTGCTCCCGTCGTTTTTTTGAACATCTCCTGATGGCTCCTTTAGGTCTTGCAGGCGGCTCAATCACCAGCGGCTCACCGGTGCGAAGGAGGGAACAAATAAAAGTTTGACACTTTGAACAGTTGGAAAGTTTGCGTTTAGATTCTGGGCTTGTAAAGCTGAACGTGCGGCGGCTTCGATGAAAGGAAGCAGATATCGTCCTGATCTGGGGGAGTCGTATTTCGGCGCGCTGGGCTGCTCTTTTCTAAAGTTTGAGCTGCAGACGGATTCTCACTTGGGCTGTCAAGGAAAAGGCAGGAGAGGAGATTAAACTCGCAAACAGACAGTGATTTTCCTCACAGCCTGACAGATTCTCATGCTCTTATTTACCTCATGTTTGGGTAAACAATTCGGTCTGCCTTCTGGGGGCTACTGTATAAATCTTTTAAGATGAAAAAGAAGAAGAAACGGATCCCCACTGGTGGAAGAACGAGGAGGAGTTCAAAGGTCATCCTCTCTCTGATCTACGGGAAGACTGCTGCTTTCGATCGGATCTTCAGAAGTCATGAACATCTTTCTGTTTGGGTCCAGAGATGGACGTTTGTATATAAAAAAAAAAAAAAAACAGATTAAAAGCTTAAACTGCACTGCAAGGAGATCCAGACATGTCCAGAGGGATTTCCTCTTTCTTCTTTACAGCAGATTTAAACTAAAAATCAAAATCAGCTGAAACAAAAATCAACTTCTGTGATTTTTTTTTTTCTACTCCCAGTGAGGCAAATTCACAGGTTAAAATGTGATTAGTTGTGAAGAAGGTGAATTAAAGATAACAAATTCAGAAAACTGAAGAAAAATACAGCTGGAACTTTAACGTGTTAATTCCATTTAATTAATTACATTGATTTTAACGCATTTTTGTTTTTACATACAAAAGTTCTGAGTGGAACCTTTGTGTTCATGTTTCTGGTACGCCCGTAAATCTGACGCACAAGCGACATCCACAAACAATGATGGACGACAGAGCCACTTTTCATGCTTTAAGAAACAATAACCTAGGTAAAAGATTAAAAAGAATAAACATATTTATTGTTCTTGAGCTCATATGTCTTTTTATTCAGTAATGTAGCAACAAAATGTTGCTTATTTTATAGATATACAGAATCCTCAGCTTGTACAGTTCTCTGCAGACCCCACACATTCTGGACACAAACTGTTTAGACTTTTCCTTTCAGGTCGGCTTCCACAGAAACAGTTTTAGCATATTTGTACTGTTAGAACTTGTAGTTTTTATTTTTTTTATATGTAAAATAATGGCTCTACATACACATAAATGCTTTTTCCTTTTGTCCTTTTTACGCTTGAAACTAAATCCTTTGATTGTTCACACAATGTTGGCCAAAAAAGCTGATTTGGATTCTGAACCAGCCCAAAATGGCAACTAAAAAGGACATTTTTAAATGTTTAATTAATTTCATTTACTCCAAATCAATTTGAACCTTGATTTAAATCATTAAAAGACGATAATTATGATGAGTGGATGCCAATTAGAGCTTCTTAGTCTGTGCAGAATGACCCGACCGCTGCTGAATATTTCACCTCATTTAAAGGAAAAAGTCATTTTTTTATTCCAGATTTTCTCCCTTCATGGAGGCGTCTTTCTGATCCAGATGTTCTGCGTCTCGGGCGTCGAGGGGCCGGGCGCCAGAAACCAGCCTCCGCTTTATTATCGCACGCCCAACTAACCCTCCGTTAGCGCCGTTTCCGATTTGGGAGCACATCTTTGCTCGGCAGCTGGGACCAGAAGACGAATCAAAATCCTCGTTTGATCAGCCGCTCTTTGTTTGTGCTACAATTTTCATCAGCTCAGACGCGGAGCCCAATCGGAGCCAACGCTGTTGTTTGGCTGACAGCGGCGTTGAGTCTTTACGGTTGGGGAAGCCGGCGTGTCGGCGAATCTCCCAGCAGATGCTGATGAGTTCGCAGCCTCCTGCTGCAGATTGCACAGCTGTCTCTGATTGAAACGGCGAGCAGAGTCTCCGTGGCTCAAGGCGGAAGATGTCACATCTGATCCGTCGTTTTAGGAGTCTTCTCGGCTCCTAATTGAACATGACTGGGGTTTTGACACCGCATGACATCGTTTGACAGAGTCTTCAATTAGACGATTAAGGGTTTAAAAATCTCCAAGTGTTCCTGCGGCAGCAAGTGAAACGATTAGCCACTGTCAGAGGATGACGGGGCCGTCTGACCTTTTGTCTGAGTGTTCATGAAAAATCCTCATCTGTACCTCAGCTGGAAAATCTAGTTTGGGTCGTCTTCATATTGACTCATAAACTGTTGATTTTCTCTGAACATTTTCCAATAAGTTGTTGTTTTTACAACTGGGAGAAGCTGATTAGGAAAGCCAGAGGATTTGGAGGTTTTATGGATGCAGAGCAGAGACAGAAAGAGGAAAGGATGATATCCCCAACTCAACATCTCTCTGTCCAACTCTTTAACCCTACAGATAAATAAAACTAAGGTTTCATTCACACCAGCCATGTTTAATCCACTTTAATCAAACTCCAGTCCGTTTGTCTTTAAAATCTGGTTTATTTGGCGAAGTGCGAACTCTGAGGTGGACCAAACACAAAGTCTGGTCCACCTAAAATCCACCGTCTCTGTTCGATTCAAGTAAACTCTGGTGTGACTTGAATGCCAAACTCCAAAAGCAGGAAGTAGACTACAGCGCAGGGCATTCTGGGTAAATGCAACTGAAAACAAACAAGCTAGCCTAGCGCTAGTGAGAGAAATGACGCTTGATCTTTTAACAAAGACAAAAGAGAAATCCAACAGCCACTAAAACCTGACGCTACTCCGTTTTCATGTTGTTTCCTTCAGTGGTTCTTGGTGCAGCCACTGCACCAAGAACCACTGAAGGTTCGCTGTCACAGCTGCTGCAGTGAAAGCGAACTGCAGCAGCTGAAAATGTAACAAATGTAACTTTGGTCCCCAGTCGAACTGGGTTTACCTGACTCGGGGTTTCCTCCAGTGTACGTTAAGCCTGGCAGGCCACCAGGCTTAACTTGCCCCCCACCAGGCTAAGTGTTATTAATTTACTTTAAATTTTTAATTTTTTTATACACCAATAACATTCACAGTAAAGAAGGATTAAGCTAGACTTTTATTTGATGCGTTGAACTGGGTTTGAGGGCCCGTTGGCTTCACACGATTTTATTTCCAAATTATGATGCCAGCTAGTTCACCTCCACATTTTGTAACTTTTAACCTTTTTTAACACAAAAACACAGTTATGCTGTTGGCATGTAATGACAGTGAGTCTTATAGAAATGGTCTTTAGTCAGAAGCTTCTTGAGCGTCAATGCAACACTGACTGCTACTGGATATACTTTCTGTCCACTGAATCACTTGGTTGATGAGTGACGACGGTATTTAATTTCTTTTTTAAGATAAATAATTCAGCTTACTTCCAGCTGAGGCATCTCAAACTCTTTTTGTGTTTCTGTTCTTCGATGTGACATCTGTATCATTTGTCTTAACATCCTGTTTGTTATATTTATGTAGAGAACCTAAAGAAGTAGTCAATCGAGACCTGGAGAACAGCTAACGTCTGCAAAACAGATTCACTTAAAGAAGTCGGGGGCAACAGAGCTGCTGTAAAAATCTCAACCCGCCATGGTTTTTCTCCTCTTCGCTGATAATTCACTGTCATTTAGCGACGAGTAAAACGGCGGCATTACCGAGATCAAAGCAGCAGAGAGGAACCGAAATGACACCGACGGCTTCCTCTCTGCAGGTGGTTCAGACACACCACGTCTGTCATTTCTCATCCCCATCTCACTTACACACACACACACACACACACTTACACACACACAGAGCAGGCCTTTTCTGAAGCATCTGTTTCTGAGCTAATCTCCTGCCGTAGTGTGAAATCATGACCAGCGAGGTGATGGAGAAGATGATCAGTCTGAATTAGACTGGAGATGAAGTCTGGAGGTTTATTTTGCTTATTTTTGTTTAAACTGGGGGTCGGCAGCCAATGTTGTGGCCATTTATGTTACATTTTTGTGAATCATAACTTCTGTCAGTTTAGTTTTTTCTTCAGGCAGTTCAAATGTTTGGAACCAAAATCTGTTATTTTAATTTGTTGTTACTTTTGGAAACTTTTAGAAGCTCCCATTAACTCAGGGGTGACCAAAGTGCGGCTCAGGGGCCATTTATGGCTCCGGATTGACTCTGGGTGGCCCTTGATTACAGGTCATGTAGTTGATGCAGATTTGAAAAGGATTAAAATGAAAATTGTAAGGTACAACACAAGATATTCAACCAAGTTTTCTGCTTTTAATTTCATTTATTAGTAATAGGGACCAAAAACATTCAGATTCTTTGACTGAAATGCAGTTTTGGCCAAACCTGTTTAATAAATTTGTCAGAATAAAGCATATCCTGTCCTTGTTTTTCGTTATTTCATAAAAATATTGAATGTTTAGTTTATTTAGCCAATAAAAATACATATAATGTTTTTAAATTTAAAACATTATGAAAATTGAAATTTTTTGGCCCTACTTGACATTTTTGGCTTCGTGCTAAAAAGTTTGGTCACAACCGCATTAATTTAAGAGATTAAAGCTGCAGTTTGTAGCTTTTATAAAACATATTTTTTACACATTATTTGTTAAAACTTTATTTGTTAATATTATTTGTTAAAACTGTCACAATGCCGTAACAGTTTAGTATTAGACTGTGAAAAAATGTAGCTCCCAGTGCTAAATAGAAACTACCAATCAGAGCCAGGAGGCGGGTCTTGGCGCTGTCAATCATGCCTGTATGCTTGCCGCTCTCCTCTTCTTCGCTGCAGCTCGTGCAGAATGTCGCGAATGCTAAGGCTAGTTAGCATGACCACTGATGACAGCAGATAAACGGTTTTCCTGTAATGGTAATTTGTTTCTCTGCCTTTAGCACATTTAGAAGTGTGTACATGAGGATGATTGACACGGCTAAGCCCCTCCTCCTGGCTCTGATTGGTTGTTTTTGGCTCAGGGAGGAGGTGGAGGAGATCGATCTTTTCACAGATTTTTCCTCATTCTGTCACGACATGGTGACAGTTTCAACAAATATGTAAAAAACATATTTTTTAAATAAAAGTTACAAATTGCAGCTTCAAGTGGTTAGATGAAAAATCTGCAGAATGTGTCGCTTAATGGTGTGAATAATTGATTAATCGATAAGTATAATCATTAGTTGCAGCCCAGGTCTAAAGAGCCTCATGCCTGGTCTAATGGATATGGAGGATTTCCCTCTTTAAACAACAAATATTAAAGAAATGCCTAGTTTCTAGTTAAAGTATGGATGTTTGAAGTAATAACTGAGTCTTTGCTTCTCACTCTGAGGTAAATCACGCAGGTTTCTTAGTGATCACTCCCTGTTGGGCGCTTGGTGGTTAAATGGAGGCTGTAGAAATGACTGTCTCTGCTGTAATGTGAGTTTAAATTCACTGCACTTCAGCGTAACTTATGATTATAATTTACTGAAATTCTGCCTGGGTTTCCCTCTGATGGGACATGAAATGAGTCTTTTGAGCCGGGAAGGCGTCCTCTCCTGGAGACGTACATCCGTTACAGGATTAGGGTTTAATCCGTGGCTGTGAAAGCAGCCGGGACCGGCTCCATTCCAGCTCCATTTTCCACATTCGGACGGCGCTGGGAGTGCTTCCGTGTGTGTGTGTGTGTGTGTGTGTGTGTGTGTGTGTGTGTGTGTGTGTGCGCGCGCTGGTTTGTCCTGCTGAGTGTTTAACAGTTTCCATTTAAAAAATTACATTTTCTTTTTTATTATTTTTTGGAAGAACTTCAAACTTATTGCGGAAAGCGTGGCGCTTGCTAATTGATACGGTTTTTTTACATCTTCTTGGCTATTTGACCCAATTTATTAAAGGCCGATTAAAGCAAATAAATCAGAGCAGACTCCGCTGCAAACCTGCTGAGCTGTTATCTCATGTCTGCTCTTCCTCTTCAGCTTTTATCCACCCTTTTTCCTCTTAACTGATTTTAAATGTTGCAAATCAGTTTGAAAATCTGGAAACTTCACCTTATCTCTGTGATCGGTGTGAAGAAAAACATCTGCTCTCCATTGCTGCTGTAGTTAAGTCTGCTGTGCTGCTTTATCCTAACTTTACAAATTAAAGTTTAGGAATAGTTAGAAATATTCCAAAACTGTAGAAACTCATTAAACTCGATGAGTTTAAACAGCCTGGAGCTGGAAAAATAAAGCGTGAAACCAGTGAATGTAGAATAACTTCATTTTTCCTCATCACTGAATCTATTGCTGTCTTTAAAGTAATTGGAAACCAGAAAATGTTTAATTATGAGAAGGTCAAAGGTTGATGGTTGGAGGACTGGCAATGGTAAAATAACCAAAGAATGAATTCAGCTGCTGTTCTTTAACCCTTCAGACTAAAGACAAAAGGTTGGTCTCTTTGTCAAGATGTCAGTCTAAAGTTCTCATCTTTTTTCGCATTACGCCATTTTGAAATCAGCAGCAACTCTGGTATTTGGCCACTGATCTCCTTGGATAAAAAGTACTTCAATATAAACATGTATGAGTCGTGTTGGTATGTGGAGAATTAAATATTCTCTGTTTGTTGAGAAGCAGCAGATCGTTAGCTTTGATTGGAGTTTAAAAGTTCTCAGTGGGTTTGAAATCAGTTGCGTAACAAACACCAGAGGCTCTTGGTTCACCGCCGGGATCCTGCAGTTCAACTTTCAGACGATGTTTTTCTTTCTGAAAACACCTCCGAAGCGCTCCGGCTGTTTTTATCCAAAGAAGCAGAGAAGACAATGTCCCGCTCATTAAGTCTTATTTCTCCTGCTCAGATGTTAGATTAAAACCACTTTCACTCAACGCTCGCACCTGTTTGATGTTCGTCTTAGAAACAGAATAAAATCCGACTCTGTGTTGAACACAGCTGCACAGAAATGCAAAGAGAGAAACGGGAAGCTTTGGTTTAGTGCCGTCAAATAAGATGCAGTTTGACTCCTGTATGGGTTTATTTTCAATCTCTGGATGTTCCTCCGTTTTATATTTGCTCGATTTTATTTTACCATTAATGACGTGAGGCCATCCAAACAAGTTAATTGGTGCATTAGCAGTGAAATAGATGCTAACAACAAGAGAATCCCCAAAATCCCCCAAGTTGAAAGCCCTCAGGGGCCAAAATTACATTTTATATAAAGACATAAAATAGTTTTATTGTGAATTCTTCCTTTTTTACATCCACAACAATAAATTAAGCTACTAATATCTTAATTAAACATTAGTATGACGTTAGCCTTAATCTTTACAGTTACTTAACTTTTTGTTGGTATATAAAATGTTTTGGTTCTGGTGGGTCCAAACTTTTTGCATCAAGGACCAAAATCGCCAACTTGAAATTCCTCTGAAGCCAAAATTAGCTCTTACTCTCCAACTGAAACACAAAAATGGTAGTTGTGAATTCTTCAGCTGGACAAACAATAAATTAAACATTATTTTTAATTAAACCATCATTTGTATGACATCTGCTTTAGTTTTTACAGTTATTTAACTTTTTGGGCCAATTATTAATCGTTTTTGTTAGTCTATAAAATGATTTAGTTCATTTCCAGCAACAAAAATAATCTTTATATATATATATAAACCTTTCCTATGTTTAGCCAAATATAAGTGATGGGTGTGCTTAAGTGTGTTTCTGGGTAAAAAGGTTTGTGACATGACTTTGTATAAAGTTAAACATTTTCTGTTGAAGAAGATTTGAGCTTTCTGTGTAAATCTCATCCAAAAACAGTTACATAAAGTGTCTTTGGCGTATGATGTCATACGCCATAGAGCCACATTTCCACCAAATTTCTGCCTTTAGCTGCTATTTGTAATTTAAAAGAAAAATAGACTTTAGTTGCATGGGTAAAAACAAACATTTTCAGTAGATATCCCAACATAATGTTATATTAGGTGTTCAGATGCACTTAGTCAGCGTGGGGCGCAGCTCTGGACTGTGTATCGTAATAATGTTCAAAAACAAAAGTTCTGCAACTCACCCTGAGAAACTTTCCACCGGTACCTTCAGGCTTTCTTTTAAGTGACCCGATCTTAAGCCATTTGTCTGTTATTATTTTCAAACACAATCTTTTGGTAAGCTAGCTGTAGCGTCGCTCATGTAATGGCAAATTAACAGTTGTTTACATGCAGTACCTCTCGGACCACAGTTTGAGGAGGATTGTCGTAAATCCCCTCTGGCTGATAAACACCCTTCCTCAGCGTCTCTCCCCTGCGTCGTCTGCGCTTCACCTCCGACCTGAAGCAGGTAGCAGTCGCCTGTGGGCCACTTCTCCGTCAGATCAGGCTTTCTTCTCGGTTCTCTCCTTTTAAATGGGCTGAGATAATTTACTCCAGGGGGGTTCCCACGGTCCCAGAGCCCGAAAAGTACACAACACAGCTAAGTAGTCGTGGAGGGATTTGGAGACTTGAGTTTCTCTGTCAAAGTTTTCAGAGTGAAGGAAAGAGTGGTTTCAGACTCTGGGGAGTTGTGGTACTGGCAGGATTTAAGCTGCAACAGGAAAACGATGCATCTCGTGCCTCTTCCAGATGCTTCATGTCCCGCTGTGTGAGGTTGACTGGAACGAGCTGCTCTGACGGTGATACGTTATTCATAACTGTGTTTTCTGAAACCTCAAACTAGTTATCTCTGCCAGAAAATGAAGCTTTTTTTTAGTACAGGAGCCCAGAATGGACAAACGATGGGCATGATTTTTTTTATACTCATCATTGGTTCATCTGCTGGTCAGTCTACCACTTGACCAGCAGATGTCGCTAAAAAGCCAGGAAAAATAACACAGGAATTAGTTCTAAACCAACTTACCCGATTAAATACAAATCTAACTTTTGCTTTAACACTTATGCCAGTGGGTTAAAATATAAGGTGATCTCTAATTTATTTCAATAATCGATTAATCGTTTCACTATTAGGGCTGGGCAATACGGCTCAAAATGTATAACGATAAGGCTTTCATTTTGGTTGATAATTATGTTTTAGTTTTCTTTTGTCTTATCTGACGTATTGCCAGACCTTCCCTGTTTTATCCACAGTTTTTACACCTGTAGTTTTTATTCTTAAGCAGTTATGAGACACAGTGGACAAACCTTAAACTGCTGCTGCGCCAGTTGCTCAGCAGGCCGTTGCTAGGTAACTGAAGAGTGAGTGAGTTGCTAGGTAACCAAAGAGTGAGTGAGTTACTAACCTAGCTTAGCCGTGATGGGCTGAGCAGCTAAAACCTTTCTTCTGCCTACATTTCCCAGAATGCTGCGCAGGTCTGGATCGGAGTTCAGTGAAATTATTGAATATTCTATCAGACGTATTATCCATTGATATTGATCACATGTCTAAAGTGATATATGTTATTGATTTATTGTCTGGAGCTACTTAATATTTTAGTCATTGTGGTACTTGTATGCAATCTACAACTTCACCAGCAGATGTCACTAAAGTCCAATAAAGAAAAAGCTCCTTTTAGTTGAGCCTTAAGCAGCATAAAGTTGGAAAGGAAAATCAAAATTAACTAAACTAAACCACAAAAGTCGATGCTGATTTGTTAACGGGGAAAGCAGCTGCTGGTCAGTGAGCACTCTGGCCGGATCTGTGTGACCTATGACCTTTGGTGAAGCTATTCTCCTCTGCTGAAATCACCAAACTCTTAACTGTTTCTCTCCTCTCCCACCCTGCCAGGTTTAGTCCAGAAGGTGGACCAGCGCCTCCCGGTGGCCAACGAGTACCTGCTGCTGTCCGGCGGCGCCCGGGAAGGCGTCCTGGACCTGAACCCGGAGGACCTGGGCGAGTACGCCAAGGGGGCCGACTTCGACCTGGACTTCACCCTGCTGGTTCCCGCCCTGAAGCTGCACGACCGCAACCAGCCGGTGACCTTGGACATGAGGCGCTCGCCGCCGTGCCACTCCTGGCTCAGCCTGCGCCTCTGCGACTCCAACGTCCTGTCGCGCTGGAGCGTCTGCTGCCAGGAGGAGAGCGGGCTCCCTGCCGAGGAAGACGAGGACGAGGAGGAGGAGATGGGTGAGAGAGAGAGGAAGTGAAAGACGAGTGACTGGATGGAATAAACAAAGATGAAAGTGTTGCTGCAGATTGGATTGAGCGCGTGTTTTCTTCTGATGCACGACGCTGTGATGCAATTTCAGCCCGCAGCAGACGGGCTGTTTTTCACAATAAAAGCCCTCAGAAAGGCTCTGAGTTCAACTTATGAAGCAGAACTAAGCAGTGGAAAGTGCAAGATAATGCAGCGGTTTGCAGATTACTCCAGAAAATCAATCTGCAGCACGCTGGCGAGGGCGGAGGGGGGAGTAAAGACATTTATTGATATGAATCTGTTTAATTTTTAGCAGTTTGGGACGAAGCGTCAGCTGGATTTTCTGGATGTGTAATAACATTTCCCACCAGATTTCAGGGAGCTGTAATTGTCGAGGCAGGGGAGCTGATTAAATCAGGGTAGATGACAGAAAGTGTCGCACCAAATGTGTCCCTGAAAGACGAAAAAACCCACCTGGGTCGATGGTTCCCAGTGGAATAATTAGATTTTGACACCTTTCTCTGAAAAGTGTTCACACCCCCTGAACCAACACATCCTGTCCTGGTGCAAGCCCAAACCTTGATGCTTTTTATGACATTTACTTGACAAAGTAGTGCTGATTGTTAATTATTCAATAGAAGAAACATAAGACGGGGTCAGTGAAATCTGTCAGCTTTGTGGTAATTGAGTCGTTAGAGTTCAGCACATCATCCCAAAACCAAAACTTTTATGTAAAATGAACTTTTTTGAGCCAAGTTTCAGTTTTGTCATCCGATTTTGCTTCATGTCACTTTAGAGTTGGCATGAATAGTCAAAAACAACATTTTATGGCAATAATTTGGTTAAAAGGCTAAAAAAATGGCGTCCATCTTGAAACTGTCATTCTGAACTTTATCATAAAATGAACTTTTTGAGTTTCACATCATGTTATGATGTTATAATGTGAATCGGACCTGAAGTGTTGCTTTGATGCGTTCATGAATGTTTGAGAAATCCTTTAATCACCATGGTAACTGTTCAGCTGTCCTGGTTGGACCTAGCCCCGCCTCCTGGGAGCAGCTCCTCCCTACTCAGTTCCTTCAGACTAGCCAGTAGCAATTAGCGAACACCTCCTGAGCTGCTTCAGTGAAACGCTGGTAAAAATGCTGTTAAAGGGTTGATGGAGGAGCAGATGTGTGACGACTTCCTGAAGGCGGTGTTTCAGAAAGAGCAGGAGCTTCTTAAAGAGACAGAGACCCAATTTTAATTTGTGATATTACTAAGGAAAATTTATTTCAAGTCGTATCTGATACATAGAGCATTTTTATAACAACTGAAGTTGACATAGTTACTTGATTATGCTATAAAACAGCACAATGTGACTGGAAAACACAGAAATACCCCTTTAATTAGTTTATGGGAAACATGAAAAACATTTTTATGCTCACTGAAAGGTTTCCCGGTAACTCTGCTGTACAGGTAAAGGCTCCATCCCGTCGCTGGGCTCCCCTCAGTCCCTGGACGGCTGCTACTTCTCGCCCAGCCTGGTGGCGGACTGGTTCTGGGGGGTGGTGAGCGAGGCTGTGGAGGAGCTGCGGCGCAGCCCGCAGAGAGGCATCCCGACCGCGGAGCGGCTGGAGAGGAACGGGCCCCTGACCACCATCATCCTCCAGGTACAGAGCCGCTGCTGCCTCCTACTCTGAAAATGTTATAAAAAAAATAACAAATGGACGGTTCTGTTCTGAGATTCAACAACCTCCATTATTTAAATTCCTCAAGGCAGTTTATCTAAATTGTATTTTACTATTTAGCACCATCTGCACCGACCAGATAATTATTTGTGTTGGCAACACTTAATTTAATTTTGCTTTTTAATTTTTAAAAGTTAACGTTACTTCTCATCTGTTCTGCACTTTATCTTTTTCCCTACACTTAAAACTTGAGACTTAAAGTGAAGACTAAATAGTTTATTTATCATTTTCTCTTTTCTCTTTGTTATATATCTTTTACTAGCTTAAGCACACTGCAAAAAAAAAAAATCTTACCTAGTATTTTTGGTCTAGTTTCTTGTGCAAATATCTTAGCACACTTAAAAAGAGACGAGACTAACTTAAAAGTGGCTTTTCAGAAATATATAACAGCTTGTTTTTAAGTCAGTAATTCCTTCAAATCGATGGAAAAAGTTTTAGTTCTATTGTCAGATTATTTAACTCATTATTTAATTTACTTTTTCTGCAATTTTATCGAATTATTGACTTAAATAAGCTCCTATAGCTTCCTGAAAAGTTATTTATAAGACAGTTTTATCCTATTTCAAGTGTACTAAAATATTTGCAGTAGGAACTAGACCAAAATTACCTTTTGTGTTTTTGCAGTGTAAGTACAAAAACATTTGCTGAAAGCAAATCATTGTCTCCTCTGAGTCTCTTATTCTGGTTTTCTCTCTGTTGGTTAGTTATTTCTTGTGTAAATGTTTTCTTTTGTTGATGTTTTTTTTTTTGTTTCTTTTAATTGAGCTATCTGTCCTTTGACTATTTCCCTGGGGGGTTTCTGCTTAATTGTCTTAAAACAAAGGATGAATTTCATCTATTGTGCTTATTCCAACATATTTAATTAATGTTCATTTTCCTAAAGAAATAAATTAAAACAGAAACATCAAAACGGGACTTTTTTAAAATTTTATTTGATTACTCGATTAATCGTCAGAGTAATTGTTTCCATCAGTTCTGTGCGGGCGTTGCCGTGGCGATAAAACCACACGCGTGTGTGTGTGTGTGTGTGTGTGTGTGTGTGTGTGCGTCCTTCCTGCAGGCGGGCTCCAGCCGGGTCCTGTACGACCTGCTGCCGGTGGTGTCGTTCCGGGGCTGGCCCGCCGTGGCCCAGGGCTGGCTGACGGCCAACCACTTCTGGGACGGTAAGATCACGGAGGAGGAGGCCATCTCCGGGTTCTACCTGCTGCCTTGCTGCTCCCCGCTGGGCGGCCGGCCCGACCGCGAGTGGAGGCTGGCCTTCTCCCGCAGCGAGGTCAGGAGACGCCCAGCCGTCTTTTCTCACAACTGTAAAACATATTTACAGTTAAACAGATATTTTCATTCACCTAATAGAAAGACACATGCACAGTTATTTCCCATTGTCTGAAGTTAAACCAGATCAAACTTCAGTTATTTATATTTGCTAAATGCTTCAAAACTTAGAACATTTTTTACCAGAGATTTTTCTTTTGTTAAGGAGCAGGAAGATCATTTACCTTAAGATTTTGCTTGATTTCGTGTCATAACTATTTATTATTCCTAATGACTCAATGACAGATAGATCCATGTAATCCAATAAAGGCTGTTTTATATTTTCTACGTTAACATTATTGAAATTAGAAGATTTTATTTTTTTGTTATAGGTGACCTATTCTGCAAAATTTCCTTTTTCTGCATTATTTTCATTCTTCCATTTGTGTTTCTGCTGCTTCTAAAAAAACCCTGAGCATTAAAAAAAGAAACACCCAGCCGTCTTTTGGCAATAAGTTAATGATTTCCTGGTGCCTGGAAAAAGTCACATCTGACGGGCATTGTACCGTCACCTAGCAACCCCAGCCTGTTACCTAGCAACCCAAGCTAGGATTTAATGCTGTATGTGCTGTACAATGGCTGCTGGAAAACACAAGTGTTTTGTTGTTGACTTACCATCCAGACACCACTTGCTGCATTCTTGTTGGTTGTGCAGGAGGCTCTACTTCTGCTTTTCAAAGATGTACGATCATAGAATTGTCCATCTGTTTGCAGCCATCATCACGTGTGTGGGGGGGGGGGCGTGACCAGCAACAGCTTAATTGGATTTAAAGTGACAAATAGCCCTAAAACATCTCATATGAATATGAAAGAGGAACTTGACCAGACTAAAATCTCAATATTTAAAAACGATTTTGGGCAAAAAAAAAATGTAGCAAACATGTTTTGTTGTTGCCCACAAACCTGTCTGATCTGTTCAAGGAAGCATAATAGGTCACCTTTAGATCAGTGTTTTGTTCTCTGACCAGTCTGGTGTGTGAGAGAGAGACTCTTCAAAACATAACAAGTACTTCTTTTTTATGTTATTTATCACATTATTAATATAAATGATACCAAATAGCAGTGAATTGAAACGGTTGTTTTGTCTCCAATGTCTGGTGTTGGAAAGGCTTTAAACTAACCTTGAAAAGTTCCTGAATTTTGCTGAGGGAAACTTGTGTGAGTCCTGACTGTAACCCGGCTCCTGCGCGGTTCTGATCCAGGTCCAGCTGAAGAAGTGCATCCCGTTCCCGATGGCGCAGGCCTTCCAGGCGGCCAAGGCGGTTCTGTCCCGCATCCTGGCCCGGCCTCGGTCCGGCCTCAGCCTCTACCACCTGCGCACGCTCCTGTTCTGGGCCTGCGACCGACTCCCCGCCGCCTACCTGTCCTGCCCCGAGCCCGACGCCCCGGGCCGCCTCCTCCTGGGTCTGCTGGACGACCTGGCGCACTGCATCCTGGGTAAGAACTGCCCCAACTACTTCCTGCCGCAGTGCAACATGCTGGAGCACCTGAGCGACGGCCAGGCGCTGCTGGTGGCCAGGAAGCTGGCCCACGTGCGCTCGGACCCCAGCGAACACCTGCGGGCCGCCCTGGACCAGGCGCGCCAGGCGGGCCAGCTGAAGAAGGAGCTGGCGGGCGGCGCCGCCAACGGACACGGCTCGCCGGGACTCCACCCGGCCAACGGCATCATCTCGCCGTCGGAGGACAAGCTGGCGCAGCGGCTGCAGCAGCTGGTGACAGAGAACCCCGGGAAGTCCATCTCGGTCTTCCTGAACCCCGACGACGTGTCGCGGCCGCACTTCCGCATCGACGACAAGTTCTACTGAGAGTCTGGAACTGAACCCTGCTGCTCCGTCAAGGCAGGATGTCACTTTTATAAAAATATTTGTTAAAACCGTCATCATGTTGACAGTTTATGAGACAGATAATCGAGATTGTTTCAGTGCAAACAAGAAACAACCAATCAGAGCCAGGAGGCAGGTCTAAGTGCTGTCAATCATGCTCGTGTGCTACAATACAGCTTGTCAGCAGAGCCCATGGTGAATGCTAAAGCTAGTTAGCGTGGCCACCAATGACTTGCCTCGTCACAATAACAAATTTACTTTGTGATAACGTCGGCGGCGATAAATCGTCCCCGACGTTATCGTGATAAATAATATTGTTTTGAGAACATTATCAAGTTATAATGTTGATAATGTTCAACATTATAACTTGTTGAACATTATCAACAT
>NW_015113641.1:203685-224683 GCF_001443285.1 Poecilia latipinna | reverse complement strand
GTTTATTTTTAAGTTTATTTTTAAGTTTACAAATTTGAGCTAGCTCAACTTTGCTATCGCTAAACTACAACTGGTGTCCAAATGGATGGATGGATGGACAGATGGTTGGATGGATCGTTGGATGTAGTGATGGATGGAAAGTTTTTTAAAACCTTGAAGGAAAGTACGGCAGCCATGTTGGTTTAAAAGACGCTTTGATTTGTTTTATTTTTCTGTTTTTCATACTTAAACTCCATGTTCTTCCTATTCCATTCACTTTTATTGGACAGGAAATAAATCAATTTCACATTAGTTGAAAATACTAAAATAAATCCATGAACATGAAAATTAACAGTATTTTAATTCTAAATTCATCTTGTTTTAGTTTTGTAAGTTTTTATTTATTTCAGCTAAGGTTAATTTCAGTTTTTTATTTTGTTTGCGTTAGATAACTTTAATAACATTAATCATTAAATGTATTTGTCCCTTTCTTGTGTCTGAATTCCCGGGCTGCGTCGATCTGTTGGGTTTCCAGTCGGCGTGTCAGCCTCTGTAACCTCCAGGTTAAAACAACTCATCGCTCCGTTTCAGTTTTTTATTTTCGTTTTTTCAGGTTGGAGAAATTTACTCAAAATGCCTCCAGCTATTTATGTTGTGATGTTCTGTTTTTTCCCCCATGACGTATATTTGGCTTTTTGCCTGCAGCTATGCGGAAAAACAAACTGATAAATTGTTCATTTATGCAACATACTTTTAAATTATTTTAAATATAGGCATGAGGTGAATGTTTGATTTATTGCTGCATATTTCAGGTCTGTAAAATTCTTGATTCTGTGAGAAAAAGCGGGAAAACGATGAACGACTTGTTGACGCTGTCTGTTGGTTTATCTCTGTTTGTCTCTGATGTCACCGTAATCCCACGCTGAGAATCCAGATTATCTCTGTATCCACCTGTTACGACTCCCCACCGGCCGGGGTTAAAACGCAAAATAAACGGCAGGAAATTAAGGAATGAAGCTCATCTTCACGTCGGCAGCGAGCGGCGGAGTCATTAGGACCTGAAAGAAGAGCCGGTTTCACATTGAGCCAGGAGGAAGACTGCATCATGGCTGCCAACAGCGGCAGACGATGAAGATGTGCTTGGGCTGATTGGATGTGGCAGAAATAATCCCGCTAACACTGGAATCATCACAGATCTGCAGAACAATGTGAAAGATTTTAAATATGATATATCTTTAATTTGGTCAACTTTGATCATCCGCAGTTTTACCACCTGACAAATCTTTAATTTTCTAGAAAAAAAGGAAATTTCTGATGTACAAAAGCAAAACATTTTTGACTTTTGTAGCTTTCAGGTTTGGAGTTTTTTGGGGCGGAGCTTTACGTTGGTTGCTAGGTGAGGGGCGGTGCCCACCGTTTGTGATGTCATAACCAGGAAGTCAATGAAACGGCTCATTTTCCAAACACCAAAAAAACTTTTTTTAGCGCTTGGTCAGTTTCTACAAATTATGAGGGCAGATTAGGCATTTTGTAAAAATAAAACGGTGTAGGAAATTTGAACAAACTCAAAAAAAAATTTCAGAGTTTGTAAATGTAAAATTTTTCAACTTTTCCAACTCAGAATTTTCCATGTTTTTTTTCTAGACAATTTCTGAAATTTCTCTCTAAATTTCAGAAGTTTTGCCAGCAAATTTTTCAACTTCTAAAATTTATTTTTTTTCTGGACAATTTTTGAGATTAATCTCAAAATTTTTTATTTTTTCTAGGTTTTTTTTTGCAGAAATGTACTCTGTTTTTATTTACTTCAAACCCAAGTAAGTAGATGTAAGATGTAAGATGTCTCTTACATTGTCGTAAGAGACCCTGATGGAAGCACAAAAAATGCAAAAAGTTAATCTTGCGTAACAGATCCCCCTAAATTTTAATCATTCTTAATTTTAGCATTAATTTGTTCATTTTGTAATTGTAAACACGTGTTGATCTGAGAAAGCTTTATTCCTAAAATCGTTTGCAAACATTAAAAGAAAAATTGTTTTACTGATATTTATATTATCTCTATTTATTTTTATTTCTACTTTTCGGCCACCACAAATACGGCGTCTGAACCAAATCTTCAGCGTTTCCTTTAGAAATTGTGCATCACACGTTGCAGGACTGAGTTTCTGGTGAATTATTGCAGCTTAAAAGTGTTTATTTTTAAGACACTTAAAGTAATTATGCTGTTTCTTCGCAGCTGATGAACGAGGCGCCTGGAGGGTTTAAATCTATTAAAATCGTAATAAATGTGTTAGTGTCCGTTTGTTGTCTGCTTCCTGTGCGGTGAGAAGGTTAATAGGGCTGCATGTGTTCCTGTGTGGGGATGAGTTTTGGATGAGGCCCATTTGCGGCACATCATTACTCCTCTGGCTGCCGGCTCCGGCTGCTGACAGGCTGATCTATAAATACGAGCGGTCCGGACCGCCGATGTGATGCCGTCGAACCGAGCCGCGTCTCCGGCGAACAGACAAACACACCAGGAAATAAATCACACAGAAATGAGGCCTGGCTGCTCTCCGTGTCACCAGAACCAGAAGACAGCCAGGAAAAATAATGATGTTATTTTATTTTCTCCAGAATACGATCTGTTTTTATATCCTGTGGAAGTTGATGCCGGGACAGAAATTTTCCCCAGAAAGCTTTCAGTGTTTTCTGTCGCATCCAGAAAAAACAAGGAAATTCCTGAGCTCCAAAAGTTGAAAAATTGCTTGAAAAAATCTCAGAAATTTTGAGATTGGTCTCATGAAATTTCTAGAAAAGAAAAACAAGAACATTTTTGAACTTCCAAAGATGAATATTTGCTAAAAAAAAAAAAAACTCAAACATTTTGAGATTAATCTCAGAAATTTTCTACAAGAAAAAAGAAACTCCTGAACTCCAAAAGTTGAAAACTTGCTACAAAAAAATCTGAAATTTTGAGACTAATCTCACAAAATTTCTAGAAAAAACAAGGACATGTTTAACTCCAAAAGTTGAAAATTTGCTAAAAATAAATGTGAAAATATTTTAGAAAAAGTAACAAGAAATTTCTGACCTCCAGAAGTTTTATATTTTCAAGAAAAGAAACTCAGAAATTTTTAGATTAATCTCAGAAATTTTCTAGGAAAAACTTTCAAAAGTCAAAAATGTTCCACTTTTGAAACTCAGAAATTTCCCAGTAATTTTTTCTTGTCCTTTTCTTCATGCTCTGTCATAATATCTTATACTTCTCAGGCACTGAAATGAATTAGTTGATTTTTAACATAAGTTTTTGCAAATCTCTTTCAATCTATCTGATTTCCAAATTGCTAGAAAACCTTTGATTTTACACCAGAAAAAGCTTAAGATAAACCGTTTACTGCAGCAATCCTCACACATCAGTCAGAATCAGGTGAATCTTTAAAACACGATAAACAGCCTTAAAAATCCCTGAAATCCAAAATAAAGCATCTCCATCATTTCCCCATCATGCCTGGACCTCCAGCCGGTTAAACCTCCAGCTGCAGCATCTCCAGAACAAACGAGGCAACAAGACAGAGAGAGATGAAAGTGATCGGTCCGACCCGTTCTCTTTGATCTGAGCGTTTGACATTACCGCTGAGACGAAACCTGACAGCGAGCGGCGCTCTGTGCATGACGAGGCCGCCGTCGGCCCTCCAGCCGCCTGTTCACCTCGCCGCTGTGATCAGATCGACTGGTCGATAACTGGGAAGGAACTAATGAAGACTTTATTTACAGAAGGAACCAGATATGGAAACCTGCAGAATGAAAGGATGGCTGTATTAGATAATTAGATAATAAAAATATGTTGATTGGTAAGTGAAGACATATTTGTTCAGTATTTTCTTCAGTTGATATAAGTTAACTTATATCAACTGAAGAAAATACTTTTATTATGTGAGAGAGAATATTTTTCATGCCGTGAAATAGAAAATTTCAGATTGTTTGAGAGTCTTTTAAATCCTGTAGCTACGACGACGGAGAACTTGAGTGTTTTCCACCTGATGGTCCAGTAGACTCGGTTTGACTGGGAACCAAAATGAAACATTTGCTGCATCAAGAACCGCTGAAGGAAACAACACAAAACCTCTGAAGACACTGAGCGCAACTTCCTTCCTCATGAAATGCAAACAAAAATGGATGTGTCAGATTTTCGTAATTGGAGGATTTCTCTTTAGTCTTTGGCTAAAAACCACGAGACATTTCTCCTGCTAACGCTAGACTAGTGCATTTGTTTTTATTGTATTTACCCATAATGCCCTGCACTGGAGTCCACTTACTTCTTTTGGAACCGCATAATACCAGGATAATATATGATTGCAAATATATCGCAGTCATATATTATCCTAAATATTTTCTTTCTGTCTCATGATTCATTGTTCAAATCTCTCAAAGTTACACTCCAGACACTAAAAATAAACATCAGGTTTGTTCATTAAACTGGTCAGATTTATTTGTTATGAGTAGAAAATGGATGCATGAAGCTCAGAAGATAATAATGTACCAACTATTGCACCAATATATTGTGCAGCTCCATGCCAGGAGTTTGTTTAGACAGACTGGGTTGTTACTTTGTTGAAAATGTAGTTGTGCATTTAGTATTGATGTTGGTGGAGCCGAGTCAGCAGCTGGATGATGGAAAAGTTTAACATTTAATTCTCCTTAACACCAACTGAAGCAGCAGCTTTCCCTGCAACCACAGAAACTGATTTATATGCAGAAACAGCAACAAGGAGGAGCACTGCTGTTACCCTGGAAGCATAAATGTATAGATTTTTACTTCTTGGATGTTTGCAGTAGCGGGAGAACAGCAGGGTTATGATAGTTTGGGGCTTTTAGTTTAGTTTTAATTCACTGTGACTTTTTGTTTGTTTAATTCAGTTTTACTTAGTTTTTAAGAGCGTGTTTGCTAGTTTTTAAATATTGTTGGCTCATAGTTGAGTAACGAATGAACCAGTCAGTTGGCTGTTACTGAACCGGCTGATTCTCGTGTTTTCTCCCAACTTTTTTTGCTGCCGCCATTTTGCGGACTAGCTTAAGTGCCGTAATTTGCCGACAGCTGACGTAAACCGCTTGGGTGGGGCGGAAAAAGTATCAATTTCACATCAGTTTCTTAAGACGAATAAAAAGATTCATAAAAACGAAAAAAAAAGGATATTACATCCATATTTTCAGTATGTTTAGTTTCATAAACACATAATTTAGTTCCAGTTAGCTATACTTTTTTTTCTCTTTGCTTCACGTTTAAATTTATTTCAGCTTCTAAAAATGTTTTCTTTATACCAGTTTTTTGTTGTTTTGTTAGTTTTAGTTAATGACAATAACCCTGGAGAGCAGAAAGACAGTGTCACTGTAGAGCTGCTGCCACAAACTACAGAGAAATATCTATGTGTGTGTGTGTGCGTGTGCGTGTGTGTGTGTGTGGCACTGACGCAGAAAAGCTTACCGGAACATTTTATGCTGACTGCTGACAGAGAAGCCCGTTATCATCAGAATCGGGCCGTAACATCCAGGAAATCAAAATATGATTAAGTTAAGGCGAACCCAATCAGGCATCTGCACGGACAGCCCCGCCGCGGCTTGCTGCTGACGTCAGCAGGTGACATGTTGGACAGGGTCACTGCGGGCTCATCAGCCTGACAGCTTTCAGAGAGTAAGCAGTTTCGGTCTGAAACGGGGGAAACGGGACGCTCCTCCTTTTATTTCTCCCTCACGGTTTTATCTGTTTTACGGATCGTGTAAAATTTTACGGCCAGCAGTTCGTTTTAAAACCGTAAGAGTGCTTACATCTTCGTAAATTCTGTTTATTTTCACACAAGCAGAAAATAAACAGCTGAAATAAACAGACTTGAGAAGTAAACATTTTCCCATCAAATCCAGAACATCCAGTTCACTTCTAGTTCTGAATCTCTAGGTTAGGAATCCTGTTTCTCCTCAGACAAACATTTGGTAATTATTCTTCAATATTTATCAAGTTTTCTGTTTGCCTTAACATTTAATCCATCACCAAAAAAATCTGCTAAACGCTGATTAACTTATTTAAAAAAATAATAATATTATTTTATAAATTCTATCTGGAAAATTAACCTTGTGGAAGCTAAGTGCGCTAAACATTTTCAAAGCAAAAACAGTAAACTGCTAAACGGAAGTTTAGCTCCGCTTAGCGCCTTAGCATATTAACAGAAGGGAGCCCACCGCAGCGCTCAGCCCAACATGTTAGCTGATCGACTGAGACTCCTCTGTAGTCTTAGAAGCTACATTTCTCCAGAAATCGCAGAAACAACAAGCTTTTGCAGTCAGTCAAGGAATGAGCTAATTGTAGGAAAACCACCTCGGGTACATCACACAGAATGCAGAATATTTGGGACAAAAGCCAGGAAATGGTGATGATTTTCTTGTTATTGGAACATCTGGTGCAAACTTTCTATAAATCAGTATCTGTTGGAGGCGTAGTGACTCTGAAGGTGGTGAAACTTTGTGCTAACTTCAGTCAACTAAAGTTTGAATCCAGTTAAAAACCAAACAATGATGTACTTAATGGATTCCAGTCTTCCCTTTTTCCTGAAGTTTCCCTCAGACACTGGATCTAATTCAAGACTCTTTACTCTTTTTCCTGGGGATAAATTGAGTTCATCCTGACTTTTAAATGAAACTGCTGTGCTTTTGACACGGTGTTATCCAGTGCAAACAAAAGATGAAGGTGGCGAGACAATGGAGGACGGAGCTATTCTATCTCCGAAATCCCAGTCAGATCTGCCAGAGGAGGAAATATCTCTTAAGAAAAGGTTCGTTCTTCATGACCGAGACGGAGCTGATAGATTAACTGACTAAGGCAACCAAAAGTCTTTGACTGCATTGAAGAGCAGCTCTATCTTTAGTCCCGAGGTTCTTGATTAAAAATAGAGGTCGCTCTCGGTGGTAACTGGAAAATAAAATTAGACTCGACTTGAATGGAGTTGAAGAAGTGAAAGCGAAGACAAAGGCTGGAGAGAATGAGCTGGATCCGGAGTAATTAATGACGGTAGTCAATGAACTGTCAGCCATTGTTTTAGCTTTAATGAAATGTGCCACCGACACCAATTGTATCCGCTTCTCAGCCGAGGAGCAACTGGCTGTTTATCATTAGGCTGATTTTATTCACGGTTGTATTAGTGTGGGAAAACAAAAACCCAGCGCAGAGCCAAAAGCTGATACTTAGAAATCCAGAGATAGTTTTGTGTTTTTTTGGTGGAGGAGTTACAAAAGTCAAAACCTTAGTTGTTTTGTTTGCCATGTTTTTCACCACTGTTTGACTGTCAGGTGTTAACGTGTTGATGTGAAACTCAGGATTGGAAATCCCCAGAAAACGTCCTGGACTCAGGAATCTGTTTCTCACTGTCCGGCTGAGTCACGGTTGGAGTTTCTTCCTCCAAACACTGATGGAGAGGCAAAATATGTCACTCAAAGCCCAAACCTGTTCCCCTCCTGGCCTGTGGGGGCGCTGCACCAAGAACTGCTGAAGGAAACAACAAAAAAAACTCTGTAGACACTGAGAGCAACTCAAAGATGGAGTGGCGTCAGATTTTAGTGGTTGTAAGATTTCTCATTTGTCTTTGACTAAAGACCATAATCCATTTCTCCTGCTAGCGCTAGGCTAACCTGTTTGTTTTGGTTGTATTTACCAAGAACGCCCTGCGCGGTAATCCACTTCCTGAGAGCGAGGTTTTTGCGGACCAGAGATCGATTAGCATTCACACCTCACCAACTGAACCGGACTTCCTAAACAAACGGACCGGAGTTTGAGCCAGAAAACTCCACAGTTGTTACACTTTTAAAAAGCTATATGTTTTGTTTCAATGAATAATTAAAACAACTAATAAAGTTTTCATTATTTAACTTAATGTCATCTGACAAAAAGACCTTAGACCCCTAAAGTTTGAACCTCCTGGCAGTAACCACACATTTATTGTTGAATCATGAATTTCCCGACTGTAAAAACCAAAATTTAGCTGCAGAACAAAGAATGTGACGGCTGCGTCTCCAGCGTCTGCAGCCCTTGTTGTGCGACAGCCACACAATCTGCAGCCCACAGACGCTCTCAGCCAGAAAACACGATCACGTCTCCCTTCTCGTCCTCACATAACGAGATTTTCTGTGATTACAGGGTTAAACGGCTTGTTTTCTGCCAGACGGCTCATACGCTGAATCTCAACGCAACTCAAGACGTCTCTGAATCTCACATTCGGCTAATCACAGCTTATCTGTGACACACTACAAACAACAAAAACAAAACAGCATTTTGAGTCATTAACCTTCAGATGAAGCCATCATTAGTGTCTCAGCAGTAAAATAAATCTCCTTATTCAGTGTTTTCTCTGAAGATTTATTTAGTGTTTTCTATTTGCCATTGGCTGCAGGTTGTGTTGACCGTCCAGTCGCTGATATTTTGTGTTTTCTAGAAAGAAAAGCTCTTCTTTTGGAAACAGACTAAAATATGGAGTAAACAAAGGCAGGAAGTAGAGGAGGGTGTAGAAACACCCCGAGGGAAATCCCGTTTGCTGAGATTAACTCGGTGAAAACATCGCTCCCCTCCAGATGTTAATCCGAGATGAAACGCAGGAGACGGGATTAGAGGGCGCTGCTGTGAAAGTAAAACTCGTTTGTGTCCGGCTAGTTTGTTAAGTCTTGGACTCCATCTTTGATCGTAAAACGTAAAGTAGTTTGTTCTGACAGAACGAGAGAACAAAACCGTCAAACATCTAAATACATCGGTGCATCATCAGCATGATGATGCTCTTTCCCAGACTAATGGGAATGACTTTTATAATGGGAATGACTTTTATAATGGGAATGACTTTTATAATGAGGAGCCGAGTGCTGGCTTTCTGAAGGTTGGAGGTTCTCCCGGGTCATGTTCGGGTTCTCTCTGGGTATTCCAGTCCAGAAACATTCCTGTTGTGTCGATTCCTGAGGTTTCCGTTTGGTTGTTTGTCCTGAGACGGGCTGGTGAACTCTTGGCACGTTGTTGGCAGCTGTAAAGCATGGCTACCTCCGAAAGCTTTCATTTCCTCTCCAATCAGCAGCCACATGGTTGACGCCTGGAATCAGCTGGGGGAATAATATTGAATGTGAATTCAAACATTTCCAAATCGGATGGCACATTTAAAGTATCTTGTAACAAAAGATGTTTTGAACTTTACATCATCTTATAAAACATTCCTGGATTGTTGCTTTGAGTCTCCATGCATGTTTGAGAAATCTTTTAATCTCCATGGCAACCATTCAGCTGTGCAAAACGCCTGGGTGGACTTAGCCCCGCCTCCACTCAGCTCCTTCAGACTAGCCAGCAGCAATTAGCAAGCACCTGGTGAAACTGCTGAGCTCATTACAGGAGCTGCTGCTCAGAGCAACGCAGGGAAAAACATTAAAGGGTTAATAGAGGAGCCATGTTGGGACAACTTCCTGGAGGCGGAGCTTCAGAAGGAGCAGGCGTTTTTAAAAAGACAGAGGCCCAATTTCAAGATGTCAATTATGAAGTCAAATATCTTTCATGTGATGAGATATACAGCATTTTTATAACAACTGATAGTAGATATTTGATTATGCTGTAAAATGGCGCTATGTTCCTGGGAAACACATTAAACTGCCACTTTAACCAAATGTTATTAAATTATTTGATTTCATAACCATCCCTGGTTATTACTCACCTGATTCTAGATCCTCATGTTAAACAATTTTCCAAATGAAAGTCTATCTAAAGCAAAGAGTTCTGATCCGCGCACCGAGCCAGGTGGAACTCCTTAGCTAGCGCTGCAGGAAGGCTTGTTGTTAGCATGAATGTCTGTCCATGCTAACCAGCCTAAACCAACTCTGGTGCAAGGCTCTGTCAGACTTTAACATGCCAACTGTGTCAGATCCAGATGTGTGAATATCATTAGAGACTTTCGCTAATGCTGCTTCAGATGAGCTGCAAGAGTCGCCTGGTATTCAGTCTGAGTGTCCTCAACATGAAAAGCTTCATGTTTATTCAGGATTTGATGAGCTGTAAGGTCATCGTTTGCAGCAGTAAGCAGCTTCCTGCCCAATAAAATCCAAATTTCTCCTGCCTGGTTTCTCAGCTCTGATCGGGAGGAATCTCACGTGTGGCTGTGAATTTGCAGAGAAGCGCTCTGCTGTGAGCAGATGTTGAGAACAGGTGTTTGTGCTGCTGTTCCAGATGAGAAGCTGGTCAGTAATTGGAGACCTGAGGTCACGTTGTTTTGGACACACATCCATATTTCAGAGCGCCGACGCTGCACCGCTTGGGCTTCATTTAGCAAATGTTGCAGCGCGTGTCTCTAATGAATCCATCGTGTAAATGTGTGCTCACCCCTGCACCCTCATTAAGCACAACTCCCGCCACAGAGATGGATGTCTGGAATGAGAGCGCGGTTTTATGATCCATGTTTTGTTTCTGCAGGTCTGAGAGAGGCTGGCCGACCAGCGCCAGGCCCAGGAGCAGCCTGTTTAACGAGCTGACACATAAACATCCATCCACCTGTGACGGGCTGAGAGGCGGGGGACGCCCTGGGCAGATCGCCACTCCAACACAGCAGCCATGCTAACGCTCACAGCTAACAGCCACCATCCATGCTAACGCTGACAGCTAAAGGCCACCATCCATGCTAATGCTCACAGCTAACGTCCACCATCCATGCTAATGCTCACAGCTAAAGGCCACCATCCATGCTAACGCTCACAGCTAACATCCACCATCCATGCTAACGCTGACAGCTAAAGGCCACCATCCATGCTAATGCTCACAGCTAAAGGCCACCATCCATGCTAACACTCACAGCTAACATCCACCATCCATGCTAACGCTGACAGCTAATAGTCATCCATGCTAATGCTCACAGGTCAAGGCCACCATCCATGCTAATGGTAACAGCTAATGGTCATCCATGCTAACACTCACAGCTAATGGTCATCCATGCTAATGCTCACAGCTAACGTCCACCATCCATGCTAACGCTCACAGCTAACATCCACCATCCATGCTAATGCTCACAGCTAACATCCACCATCCATGCTAACGCTCCCAGCTAACAGCCACCTAGACAGACCAAACAGTCTAGGGTTTGAACTTTCTAAATATTTAGCTAATTAGTAATTTAGCTAAGTTCAATATTTAGTTTGCAACTAAATATTTAGCTCGGAGCAAAATATATAGTTGGCAAACTAAATATTATTATGTTAGAAATAAATATTTAGCTTCCTAACTGAACATTCAGTTTTGAGATGAACAAGCTAAATATTTACCTAACAAGCTTCCAAATTCAATATTTACCTAGGAAACTCTGAATGTTGCTTGAAGTTATATATCTAGCTACCAAACTAAATATTTAGCTTGCTATCTAGATATTTAGTTTGTAAAATGTGGCTTTTATAAATGAATAACATAGTGAAAATATGACTGTCAAAAATTAACCCCCATTTTGGCAAAATAACCCAAATTGTTATCTTTAAGTTTAACCCCCCACTGGGTTACAGTTTGCAAACTCCAGTCCATATTTTCCAGTTCCATCCTGGATCCACTTGAAGATTTTAATTCAAGTCAGGACAAAGCAGCGAGAGGGAAGTTGCACCATAAGATTAGAAATCCTGATTTTAATTAGCAGAAAATAAATCCTTGTATTAATCTCACGCAGCTAAGAGCAGGGAGTCTCTGCTAGCCAACAAAAGCGTCTGAAATGATAAATCTGCCAGATTGATCATTATTCCATGAGAATACACAAAGTCTCTCACCAGGGACAGAAACAGATCACTGACCAACATACATCTCCTCATTCTGACAGAAAAACACTCCAGGCACGAAACTAATTAGCTCTGAATTTTTAACGACTTGCTCTCAATTAATATCTGAACTGTCCCACCAGATTACACGGCCCTTAATTTGTTCCAAAGCAGAGATCGGACAGAAACCACAATTAGACAAACGTCAGCAGGCGATCAAACTCCAGACCTACTAACTGCTGGACAAACGTTTTATTATCCAGATTTCTAAATTGTGTTCTGTAGTTTGCTGAATGGATTAAACTCCACTCATCATTCTGAAGATTTCTTTGACTCGGTTCGTCCGGAATCCTCCCGAGGATCCAGCGGCAGCCCGGAGTTAATGCTGCGCCTGCCGGCCGTCTGAGCGGCTGATCTCGGCCGGGAGGGACGGGCCGCGGGCCGCCCCTTTATCGAGCTCCTGGAGCGCAGACGGAGGAGAGGGGCAGCGCTTATTGCCATTGATCTAAAGGCGATGAGTCCCCGGAGCCGCTGCTGGGAGTCGTTTTTTGTTGGATACACATCTGACACTAATGATTGGCTTCTGGTTGGCTCCATCCCACTGACGGCAGGCCGGACCGCCGGTTCCTGCTCCCATCAAACCCTAATCTAATTATTATACATTCTAAGTGCACCGAGCATTAGTGGAAATGTATGTATGATGCTAATTAGCCACACTGGGCTTTTATGGAAAGGATCAGACCTTCTGACCCTGGAAAACTACTTGAGATTTTGCTCTCAGACACTAAATTAATTCAAAACTATTACTTTTAAAATTGCGCCTAGCTTTAGTGTAAATGTAGGTATGGTGCTAATTAGCCACACTGGGCTTTTATGGAATGAAACAGACATTTCTCTCTCAGTATGTTTATTATTTTATTGATGCTGCTTTTCATCAAACAAACCTTAAAATTAAGTTAAAATATGTGTAAATAAATTACGTTATTTATTTGTTGTGTCTCTTTTTGGTGCAATTCGTCTTCACTTAGTTTTATCAATTTTTAACTTCCAGTTTTAGGTTTGATGTTTTTATTTTGAAGGGATAATTTCCAGTTTTACTGAATGACAAACAGACTGAAGACAAGTTGATGCAACATGTTTTATTGGCAGCAATCTCTGTGACAGAGGCAGAAAGTATGTCTATAAATAAATATGTTTTACATACTGAGTTTCACTAAATTATAAGCATTTATTTCATCAGATGCTAAAACTAAAGTTGTTTTCAAACTACAGTTGGTATTTTAAGTTGTAAATTTTATTTCTAAGTTTCAGACATAAACATTTGAAGAGTGTGTTAATTTTGGCGTATACCGTTTTTTTTCTGTCTATTAATTATTTTACAGTGAAACTCCATGAACTCTCAGACACTTTTTTACAAAATAAAATCTGTTTCACAGATTAAATTTCAACATCTATTTTTAAACAAGGCTGCAGTGTTTAAAATACAGTAATGGATATATGAATATGAATAGTAATGAAGCATACATTTACTATATGGTTCCTGGGTTTCATAATAAAATGACATTGTATCAGGGTATGGACTCGTATAAAAATATTTATTCATCGTTGTTTTTTTAAGGTAATGTTTTTGAAAACTTTGATTCAAAGTTGTAAAACCAAATTAGATTCACAGAATTTATTATTTTTACAATTATATATGACACATAAAGTTCAATTTAGTGTCGCTAAAAAGCTTCACACCTAAAATCAGAAATAACTTTTAGAAATTTGGTCACATGTCTGTTTTCATATATCACAGATGACATTAGTAAACCTAAATATATTTTATTTCTGACTCAGGGTTAAAATTATTTACAGCAGTTCCCACTTTTACCACTAGATGGCATCAAAGCGCTTCTAACGCGTCTATTTTATGAAAAACATCGTAGGTGGTATTTTTACGTCTCCTTGGCTGCATTCACATCAGAACAGCTCAGTAGCTTCAGCGGTTCCTGAAGGGTCATTTAAAGGTTCTGCTAATGAAAGAGATAAATAATGTGTATCTGTGTTTCCATCGGACCAGCAGCTGAAGGCGTGGAGCGGAAGACCTCCTGCTGTGAACCCAGAGCTGCAGGGTTCTCAGGCTGCGCAGCGTGGGATGGACTGCTCTTCATGATGAAACCTCTGGAGATCTGAAAATAATAAAAAGATAAAAAATAAAATATTAATAATGATCTCTGTGAGACCTGGTTGGCTGTAGTTTAAGTTAGAAAAAAGATTAAATGGAAACAGGAACACTGTGAAAATACTGTTGTCTATTGAAAAAACTGAACACAAATCTGTACATTTCTATTTTAGTAGATAAATAATAATTCAATTCAAATTACTTCAATTATTCCAAATCTGATGTCACATAGTCAAAGTAAGAGTCACTCTGGATGTTGTGCTGTGGGCAGGAAGGACCTTCCAGCTCCTCCAGTCAGTGCTGCAACAAATCTGAAGAACCCTCTGACTGAAGACGTTCTTTATGGCATCAACGTTTGACGATAACATCTGAGATTTGGGGTCAAAGTTCAGGTATTACTTGAGCTTTTCAGATGCTAATCGGCTACTCCCAGTTGTAAAAACATTTGTTGCTATGGTTACGCATCATAACAAAAAGATCAAAAGTCCTTCATTACAAATTACACCTGCTCTCAATTCATTACAGAAATTAATCAACAAAATATTTCAGAAAACATAGAAATGAAACACATAGAGCCGTTTCCCTGGCAGTCAGATTACTGAGACGTTTGTTTCTGATGGAAATGAGTCGATCGATAAAAATGATGTTGTGAAACTATCTGTTCCCTCCTTATAATCACTCAGCAGCTTTTTGGATGAGATTTCACTGATTTATCTGCAGAATCTCTGTCTTCAGTCTTCCTTTCTGCTGTTTTTCTGTTTTTTATTTGTTTCTTCTGTGAATGAAGCTAACTCTGGAGAAAAGTTCAGTGAAACTATTTCTCCAATTATTTCTCAGTGATTTGCATTTAAACAGGAGGAGAAGCCAGGGGACCCATTTCTCCAAAACAATGTCGTTTCTATTAAAAGTTTCTTACTGGACCAATTACACACATGGAAGAGTCGCTCGGCTTCAAACCGCTGACCCCGATAAATAGAAATGTTGGATCTCCCCCGACATTCAGCCCGCGGAGGAAGGAATATAAATAATTTCACAGGGTAATCCAGAAAATAAAATTAGCTCTTCCTGAGGACAAAACACGCAGCAGGCGGAGTAATTAGAAAAGGGCAAATTTATTTAAAGCACTTACATAGAAAAATATGATTGATTTGAGTCAACAATAATAAATAGAGCCTGTCGGTCCAGGCCGCGCCGTCCGTACAATCAATATCCAGTTTCACAATACAGCAAAAGGCACTAGCATTTACCACAATCAACAACAAGAGGATGGAGGCGGCGTGGACGGAGTCACGACGGTCTCCGTGGCGACGGTCTCCATGGCGACGGTCCGGTCGCTCTCCGTCAGACGCGATCCGACGTTTGGTACCGAGACGTTTCCTCCGCCGGGGAGCCGCAGCGACGACGCTTCCCTCAACATGGCGGCGGCGTAAAAACGAAAGGTTCAAAACAAGACAAAGATAAAAAAATAAAATAAAATAAAGAAAAAAATTATTAAATTAAAGTCCAGAGGAGAAAATCTGAACGATAAATACTTTAATAAAAATAAAAACAGGAAATCCAGCTGGAATTAAGACGTTTCTCTTGCTGCTCGTTTGTTTATGAATCCATCACTTTTACTTTAATTATGATTGATTATAGATTAATGAATTACATTTTTTTATTTATAGTCAGGCGATCAGGTGGGACCTAAAAGTTTCCCTTCACACAAATTTCTTTTCCGTTTCGTTTAAATGTTTCGGATCAAAAACTGAAATTTTTCAGACGATTTCATTAACTTTCATAATTTTTTATTTTTATTTTTTCTGAGCCAATCAGAGGATGAATTGCTGAAATGTTCTTATATTCAGAGAGCATCATACTGCCACCACCGTGGAGAGCATGGGGATGATTTCTGAGACGGGTCAGCGCCGGTTCTGGTCTCGGATCCCTCCAGTGGCGGCCATCTTTGGCCAGTTTCTCTCTGTCATTGTTGAATCATGACCTCTGACCTTAACTGAATCTTCTATTGATTTTATTTTTGTTTTTCCCACCAATGCTGCCCTCAGGTCTCCATCCTTCAGTGTTTTACAGCATTTTAAATTAATTTATCTGCCACTGGAACAAAATTAAGTTTTTATTTATTAAAACAAGCTTCTGTGTCTTGCTGAAACATTTTCTAAGATATTTGCACCAGAAACTCGACCAAAGTTACTTGGTAAAGTTTTGTGTTTTTTCAGTGTTTGAGTCTAAAAAACACAGAATTTCCTTAAATATGAAGAATTTTGACGCAGCAGCAGGAAAATGAGTTAATTTCAGCTGGATGAGTAAAATCAGCAGGATGACGAGTGAAATCGGTCAGTAGACGGCGCAGACATCCAGTGACTCAGACGTAAAGTCCAGCTTCCTGTTGGTCCCGGTGGGTCCGGTCAGAACTTCTTTGCTGCTGTGAAACCCGAGCGATGAGATGAGAACCTGGTGCAGCGGTTTACATGCAGGACGAAGCAGGCGTGACTCCGAGCGGCGTCGCCGTGGCGACAGCGGCGCCGGATCGCACACACACTTAAAGCACACGGAAACGTGATCTGATCCGGAAACCGTCGGGTTCTTTTCCCTTAAACCCGTCCAGAAATATAAAGCCGTAATCAAAACTCTGTAAATGCAAATGTTTCGCTATCATTGGTTCAGATTTATGCCTTAAAAAACAAAGAAGTTTATTAAATATCTTTGTAAATGTCATGGAGTTGATAAGGCTTGAATCGTTCTCCAGTTCGACTGGTTTCCCCCGACCCGGAGCGCCGGGTCCGGACCGGTTCCCAGTGGGAAAAGCCCTGATTGTCAGAACAAAGTGAAAACCGTATGGTTCCTGTTTTCCTGCTTCCGGGCCTTCGGCGCCGCCGCTCTCCGAGGGGCCATAAAGCTTCACGGTTCCACCAGACGCGCCGCCCGCCGCGTCGGGCCGCCGGCACGCTCCGGGCCTCAGCGCTCCGTCTGGAGCTCACATGTTCCTCTGGGCCGTCAGGTACTTGAGGGCGGCGGCGCCGTACTTCCTGGACAGATCCTGGTGGAACTCGTCCTTCAGCGTGTTCAGACAGTTGCGGTAGCTGGAGCTGGAGCGAAACTTGGAGATGTCGAAGCTGGGCGCGTGCGGCATGTGGATCATGAAGGCGTTGGGAAGGACCATGAGGTCGAACTCCTGCAGGAGAAACACAGAAACCGGAGTCAAAGGTCAGGATGTTCACCTGCAAGGCTCTGAGAAATCTGATTTATTATTCCACAGATTCTGTTCCAGTTTTACTGAATTCCACCTTAACTACATTTATGAACCCAAAATGGAAGCAAATGGCGGAAAATATTAAATCAGGACCTGAAGGTCAACAATCTATCTACAGTAACCATGTTGGTTTAGTGATTTAGCATTAGCATTAGCTTGTGCTAATTATTGTTTTCGTTTAGTGTTAGCTTCTGTTAAATGTGTTTTGTTGTTTTATTTGTAGGTTTAACAGAACATTTGCTCCAACATAAAATCACATAAAAACCTGCTAAAAGTAAAAGTGAGCGCTCTTCCATAATAGTCCCTGTTTTCAGTCCCGTTTGGCTCCAGGCGGTGGCGCACCTGAGCGTCCAGCTCCATGATGTGGGACACCTTGTTCCAACCGAAGCCCACGAAGCGCTGGTCGTACTCGGGGCAGTCCCGCCTCACCACCACGTACGGCTCGAAGTCCGACTCCCACTCCACCTTGTAGGGCGTGGTCGCCGTTCGCCATTTAGCATAGTTGGTGGGAGCGTGACCCTTGGGCCACACGTGGTACCTGCAGACAGGGGGCGCTGTTAGCTGGGTGCTCTGCTCGTCTGGAAGGTTCTGGTTCTGGTACCTGAAGGTGTAGAGAGTCCCCATGTCCAGCATGGAGAGGAGCTCGGCTTTGGATTTGGGGAAGGAGAGACGGTAGCGCAGCGTCTCGAAGGCCGGGACCACCAGAGCCTTCTTGGTGTGAGCCACATCCAGCTGGACGATCGACTTCCTGAAAGACCACAAACATTTAAGGTCGTTTTTCCACGAGACGTTTCGGCTGACAAACAGCTGGAGCATTAAGTATTTCATACTCAGCAGATTTCTTAAGTGACAAAGAATGGGGAGGTCAAAGGTCAAATGTGAGAGAAAAAAATCTGACTGGCATTTTATTGTATTAAATAAGCAACAGTAGCAATTGGCTAGCAGCTAGGTAACAACCTTAGCATTAGCTTCTGCTAAATACCATGTTGGTTAACAAATTAGCATAAGTTTCCACTAAATATCATGTTTGTTTAGCATGTTAGCATTCGCTAAATGCCATGTTAGTTCAGAGCTTTAGCATTAGCTTCTAATAAGTATGATGATGATATAGCACGTTAGCATTACTTTCAGTTAAATACCATGTTGGCGTAGCTCATTAGCATTAGCGAAACTGATGTTTTTGATTAGCACATGTTTGTATTTAGCGTTGCCCACCACAGGCTGAAGCCACAGAGCTGCTCTAACGACGCCAGGAAACTCTAAATGTTTTGACCGCTGCGCTCACCTGAGGTAGTCGTAGAGACCGTACATCGGCAGGAAGTCCACGTCCGTCAGGAACACGTAGGGCGTGTTGGCGTTCTTCAGGGCCACGTTCCTCACCAGGTTGACCGGGTAGAACTGGCCTTCCTTGTAGACGATGTGGTAGCCGACATTCTTGCGGTTCTTGAGGACCTCGGAGGCCTGAGCGTAGCGCAGGAACTGCTGCGCCTCGGCGTCGGACATGTAGAGCGCCAGGCTGATGGGGCCCTCCCAGTGCTTACAGATGGCCTCCAGCATCTGCAGCCTGCCAGACACAGGAGGAAGAGCTTAGTGCAGAGGGAATCAAACACTACGGAGGCCCAGAAGGGACAACATTCAATAAATAAATACATCATTATTTTAATATGTCATAAAATAAATAATTGATTTCATAGATGGTTAGTTTTCAAATATGTCATTCAAGTCAAGTCAAAAGTTATTTATATTGAACATTTACAAGGTCAGAGCTTCACAATAATTACAACATCATAGACAGAGGAATGACAACAAGAGATAACAGGAAGTTTAATTTAAAAAATAAAATCTGCAGTAAAATACCAAGAAAATAATAATAATACAAATAGAAGACATACTTAATTTCAGTTGCAGCAATAAAAAAGAAAAGTCGGGGGTGTGGCTAACGGTGGGACGGAGTTATATTTAATAATTAGCTGTCCATTAAATAAAATATTTTAAATATTTAATGAAACATATATTTATTCCATGTTACATTTAATAAATATTTAATTTTGTATGTATTTATTTATTTAATTTTGTCCCTTTTAGCCCTCCATAATCTGCAGATTGAGCCTTTATTCATTCATGTTTGCTTGTTTAAATCATGGCTGCCATTCAGTAGATTTTTTCCACTGCAGGGAAACGGATTAAACGAGGATTCAGTTCAACTCATCATGTCTACATGTAAGGAGTTCCTCCAGGTTCTGCTCTGGGCCCAGTCAGTTTTTTCCTTTGTGGTTAATTTTACCAGACATAATGCCAACCAAAAATAAAAGCTGATGATTTTATCTGAATTTCCGTCCCCTACCTGTCCATGGAGAGCTGAGCCACCAGCGTGACGTCTGTGTCGTCCTCCGCTGGCGTGTAGTCGTACTGCAGGAAGTACAGGTGGACCCGGTGCACCGTCAGCCGCTCACGCCGGAAGTCGTAGCACTGATCGTCTTCGTCCAGCTCCTCCAGCGCCGCCTGCAGCTGGGGAGAGGAACTACAGCTTCTAACAGACTCTTTACTGTTTTTATGCTTAAACAAACGCAGGTGGATTAGTTATCATGATGGGATGGATTATTGAGATTCCTGAGCTCCTGTGTTTATTCATGTGTGTGTGTGTGTGTGTGTGTGTGTGTGTGTGTGTGTGTCGTACCCGGACGCTCTCCGGACTGGCCTGGCTCGGGCAGCCGAACAGCTCCCTCCGCAGCAGGTTGCCGTCGTACTCCAGGAAGGTCAGGTAGAGGTTCCTGAAAAACTCCACATGTTTGTTCTTCACTCGCAGTTTCTTCGGAGAGTTCCAGTGGATCACCTGAAAACACGACAACAGGTTGTTTCTCACACTGGATTAAAGAAATAACATATCAGCTCCAGCTGCAGCTAACAATTATTTTAATAATCGATTATTCTATAAATTTTTCTGACGATTAATCTGATAAAAAAATTGGCACTTCTACAGATTTTTCATTTAACCAACATTAGAAATTCATTAAATGATGCAAAAAATAATACAGTTAACTTTTTAAATAGTAAAATAAACATTTAATTGAATAAAATGCAATGACAGCATTCCTTCACTGAGTCTGAACTAAACCCACAAAGGAAGACGTTTTGGTTGAATATATTTACTGACTGTTTTTTATCCTAAATGCAAAATGTATATAATTTTGAACAGCTTTATGTTAATTACAGCTGACTGTGTTGTTCTCTCAGTAGTTGGCCTTTTTTCAGTTCCAGTTAATGATTAATTGATAACTAAATTAGCTGATGATTAATCAATAATCAATTCATCACGATTCATCTGATTAATCGTTTCAGCTGTAGGTCAAGCAAATCAGATCTCACTATTTCTAACAATAGTTTCTAATGCGTGTTTGAAAGTGACCTATCTTGCTTCCTTAGACGGGTTAGGATAGATCTGTGGCCTAAACAAAAGATGTTCATTACATTTTTTCCACAAAATCCTCTTAGATAATTTAATTTCAGTCTGCTCTGCTGAGGTTGCTAGGAAACGGATGGAACTCCGCTGGGGTTGCTAGATAGCGGGTGGAACTCTGCTGGGGTTGCTAGGAAACGGATGGGACTCTGCTGTGGTTGCTAGGTAGCGGGTGGAACTCTGCTGGGGTTGCTAGGAAACGGATGGAACTCTGCTGGGGTTGCTAGGAAACGGATGGGACTCTGCTGTGGTTGCTAGGTAGCGGGTGGAACTCTGCTGGGGTTGCTAGGAAACGCATGAGAGTCTGCTGTGGTTGCTAGGTAGCGGGTGGAACTCTGCTGGGGTTGCTAGGAAACGGATGAGAGTCTGCTGTGGTTGC
>NW_015113641.1:193870-200558 GCF_001443285.1 Poecilia latipinna | reverse complement strand
ACTCTGCTGGGGTTGCTAGGAAACGGATGGAACTCTGCTGGGGTTGCTAGGAAACAGATGGAACTCTGCTGGGGTTGCTAGGAAACGGATGGAACTCTGCTGGGGTTGCTAGGAAACGGATGGGACTCTGCTGGGGTTGCTAGGAAACGGATGGAACTCTGCTGGGGTTGCTAGGAAACAGATGGGACTCTGCTGGGGTTGCTAGGTAGCGGGTGGAACTCTGCTGGGGTTGCTAGGTAACACCACAGCGCCTGCTGATTTATGTTCTTACATTATGTAGGTGTTTTTAAAGGGTTCAAACATCTGGGTGTTTTTTTAAGTAGTTTGGTTGTTTTTAGAAGCTGTAGAAAACCAAGTGAAGGTATAAAAACATGCAAAATGTGACTGTTGCATAACAGATCCCTTTGAAGGTTTAATTCTGGGTTCTTCTTGCACACTGTCATAGGGCCTAACCAGAGGAAGGCCGGACGGCGGTTCGGTTCAGTCCGGTACCTTGAGGTCGGACACCTCAGTGTAGCATTGCTCAGAGCGAGTGTGATCCGACAGCTGGACGTTCCAGAAGCAGGGCAGCTGGTGCACCAGGACCGGGTTCTGCTTGATGAAGGCGTTGAAGATGTCCTACACACACACACACACACACACACACACACACACACACACACACACACACACACACACACACACACGCGCGGTGTCAGCCACATGCTCCTGCTGACAGAGCAGAACCGGCTGATGGACCGTTCTGAGTCATCGCTGCTTTACAGAGAAACTAATTCTGATAAAGACATCTAGAAGAGAAACCAGTCCTTCACATCTTTGGAGAAAGTGCCAGAAAAGAGTCAAAGGTCATGTTTTCCTTCCTCAGCTGCCAGTTAGAATACTCTGATTCGGAGGTCATCTCACCTGGTCCGCCAGCGACGTACTGAGCATGCTCATCAGCTCCCGCTCTGCCGTCAGGCGCCACATCTGTTCCCAGCTGATTCTCCGGAGCCGCTCCAGGTAGAGCAGGATGACGCCTGCAGCGGCAGCAGAAGGAGGAAGTGAAACCAGGAGGACCGCTAAAACGTACAGGAAACTAAACCGCTGCCTACCCGTGTTGAAGCCCCGCCCCAGCGCTGGCCACGGCTTGTGGTTCTTCCACAGGTTGCCCAGGTACCAGTCGCTCTGGTTCTCCACCAGACCGATCACCTGCTTGTCTGGAAACAGAAGAAAAACTTCTTCTTAAACTCTTCTGTTTCAAAACCCAGCCTGAGGGAATTTACAGGATCCCTCACTGGGAAAACAAAAACCTTAACAAGTAATTTTGCTCTAGTTTCTAGTGCAAATATTTTAAGTACACTTGAAATAACTTAAAAGTAAATTTTCAGTAAGATTTGCTTTTTATTTGCTTAAATTTGTTTTAAGCAAATAATTCCTTAAGATTGCTAAAAAAGTTCTATTTCACTGGCAGATTATCTCACTTGTAACATTTTTCCATGTTATAAGTTAATCTATGCGCTATCAAAACACAAATAAACGGAAAACAAGCCTATATCCTGCTGAAAAGTTACTTTTAAGTTATTTTGTCTTATTTCAAGTGTACCAAGATATCTGATCTAGAAATTAGACCAAATGATTTGGTAAGATTTTGTTTTTTTGCAGTGTATCTGAATGTTGATGTATGCATTTATAAGCAATGTTTTACACTTACAAGTCTTGTGAATGTTTTTGACACTAATTTAGCTCCATATAAACCTGTCTTTTTATGCAGATTGTGAACTTTCTGAGCAGAAGGGAGCAGGTTTTTATTCGTTCTCACCAGTGAACTTCTTGAAGATGCCCCACAGCTCGGCGATGTCGGTGGCGAAGGTGATGTCCGTATCCAGGACGATGACCTTCGCCAGGTCGGGCGGTAAAGCTTTGGTTAGCGTCAGCTTCATCAAGCCGTAAATACCTGAGTAATGCTTGTTGGGGATCCAGGAGACTTCGGACTGAAACGGCAAGCAGACGGAGATCATCTCTGCTCTGATTGGTCGGTTCGCACAAAGACACTTTCAGCAGTTTTCTAAACATCAATCTGTAAACAGTGTCCTTTAATTAATTCTCTCAATTCAGAGTAATTGGATCTGCGTAAGTGCATCATCTGCAAACATAATCGGCTTACAGTCGCCACCGTTTTCCTCCACTTAATGGAGAGTGAGGAGTGGCTGCAGGTCGGCACGGCGACGGCACAAAGAGCCGATTGTTGGGCGCGGCGGCGGCGCGGGAGGAGAACGTGAAGCACAAACACTGATTCATGCCTGATCCTCTTTATTCCACTCAGACCGCATCCATCAGCATCAAACTGAGTGTTTACTGGTCAGCCTCTTTCTGACGGCTTTAAGTGTCCAACTCAGCTACACTGTAAAAACACAACATGTTACAACGCATTCTGATCTGTTTCTAAAGCAAACGTCCTGGACAGATGGGTCACTGTAACACAGTGAGATGGACGATAAACTGCCCCAGAAGTTATTGTGATAAACTATGATAATAATGGCCTGGGACACATTTTCAGAGATCATTACACTTTAAACTCTAGTATGTTTAAAACTGGAAGAGATTTAAAATGTCCAAAATAAACAAACAAAACAATAAAAATAAATAAAATCAATTATGAAGTCTCTGCAAACAAAACAGTTGTTCATAAAAAGGCCAAAGCAGCAGAATGACGACTTCATCATCCAGTTTGGTAGAAAAACAGAGAAAAATCAATGAACTCATTTTAATTTATCATGTGATTTAATTGATTTGTTGCCTATTGCAAATACTGAGATAAGACAAAACTAACTTAGAAGTAACTGATCAGCAAGAATTATTTTAAGTTAATAATTCCTTAATATTAATGAAAACGTAACAGTTCCTCTGGCAGATTATTTAACTTATGACAAGATATTTACCCTTGTTATAAAAGACACAATCTGCCAGTGGCACAAGAACTTTTTAAAGTCAATATTAAGTAATTATCAAGCTCCTGTTTCTTGCTGAAATGTCACTTGTAAATTAGTTTATCTTATTTCATATGTACCAAGACATTTGGACCAGAAACTAGACCAAATTACTTTGTAAAATTTGTGTTTTTACAGTGTAAATTCTCTTTGTGGCAAATTAAAAACTCGCCTCAACATCAGAACATTTATATTATATTGTGTATCCAAACTTTACAAATTCAAATCCACAAAACTAGAAGCAGAAGATTTTAATCTCATGTACAAACAACTGAAACTGATTGAGATCCATTTTACCCTGATCGCCATGGCAACCAGAGACTCACTGATTCCACAAATATGGTCATGTATCCTGTAACCCAGAGCTGAGGCTAAACCTGAATCCGGCGGTAAAACAGGAAAATGCTGCGCCTGATATGACACGATACGATGTGGCATCTCACCTTGAGCTCCTCAGCGTCGTAGAAGCTGACTTGAACGGACGGAACCATCCAGGACCGGAACAGGGAGCCGAGGATCCGACTGGCCACCGAGTCGGTGATGAAATGGAAGTGGAGAGGATTCCTCCTGGAACCAAACGAGAGGAAGCAAGAGGCGAGAATGAGAAAGGAACACATCCATCCACCCACCCATCCATCCACCCACAGAACCAATACGGAGGGCTGTCCTGTCAGACCGTCAGTTCCCAAAACCAAACACACAAACCCACTGTATAAGCGCACGCTGGAGCACTGTGATTCTGCCAGCCCCCGCATAGAGTAAAACAAACTTGTGGCGTCCAAATGACCCAATCTCTTAAGACCACAGGAGGGTTGATCTCCATGGCAACCATTCATCTGTGCAAAACAGGCCGGTTCCGGACCGGTTCGGTTCTACAGACTCACCTGTGAAAGAGGACGGACTTGACCAGAGTGACCACGTCTCTGCTGGCGTTGTGACCGGCACAAACACACGCTACATGGATCAGCTGCAGGGATACAGAACCACACTGGTTAAAAATGGTGTCAAAACATTTTATCGTTTATCACAATCATTTCTGGACGATTTATCGTAAACATTCGTCATGGCGACCGTTATCTGTGACGAGACAGAAACACTTCCTGACCTCACACTTCTGGACCAGCGGCGATCGGGAGCAGTCTGTGTGGTTGCTCTTCTCCTCCGCCGTGTTGTCGCCGTCCTCCGGCACCGTGTCCGCCGACGCGCCCCACTGCTGGTTGCCGTAGTTACCGTCAGAGAGCTGGGCGGCGCCCTGCGACTGGCTGAGCTGCAGCTTGATCTGCCGGTTCTCCTCCTCCACCTCTCGGACCCGGGACTCCAGGACGGCTCGCTCCAGAACCTGTGCGGCGGGCGTGTCGGGCAAGCAGGGCGCCAAGAGGAGGGAGCGGCCATCTTAGGAGGAACGACACGGCAACCGGCGTTAGCTTAAACTCTTGAGATAATTTACCAGCTGTGATAAAAATGTTTAAAAAACTGGACTTCTGTTACCAACATGGTTTAAAATCTACTGAAAACAACTTTTTCCTAACAGACTAGAGTTGAATATGAAGCATAAAATGCTTCTTTTTGTCTGATTGTATTCTGCAGCCAAACATCAGAACCAGAATCCGTGAAGCTGAACTTTGGGCTTCCAATCATCACGTCTCCATCAGAGTCGCCGCCGCCATTGTTGTTTTCTCATCTGCGACACAAACAGACTGAGAATCTGTGAGCTAAACCTTCTCTAGAGTCTCACACTTCAAAATTGGCTCATCGCACTTCCTCCTCCTCTTCCTCCCCAGGAGGCTCGCTTCGGTCTGAAACGTTGGCGGGTCTTTGCTAAGAAAGAAAATCCTCCAAAACTGAAGGAACATTAAGGTTGGACAACCTGCAGTTCACCCTAAACACACACAAACGATGGAGATGAGACGTAACTGGTGTTAAAAAGAACTGGACTGATGTCGTCTTCTTCTCTTTGGGTTTTTCTCTCGGTTCTGTCCCCAAACCAAACAACATTATCGCTGTAGCGTCTTTCCTTTCAGTGAAGCTCTTTTCTCTTACTGTCTGTCAGCAGAAGGTCTAAAGAATGGCGAGACGGACTGAAATCTCTGAGAAAAGCATTAAATGCTACATTTAGACCCTCAGTCAACATGAATGTTAAACTGTAATAATCTTACCAGTTTTTAACACTAATTCAGATTAAAAAAATCTAACATATGATCTGAACTTGAGAGAAAAGGTCTGGTGGACGATTCAAAACAACCAAGTCTTACCAGGATTAGGGAAGCGAAGGGTTAAATGTTCAAAGGAACTGAAGCAATTGACTGATTCAGACCAAAAATCAAACTCTGGGTTCGGTTGAAGTGAACTCTGCAGATCGCTCCAAAAGCAGGAAGTGGAATACAGCGCAGGGCATTCTGGGTAAATACAACCAAAATAAACGCACCTGTCTAACTCTAAGAGGGGAAACGGCTCGTGACGTTTTACCAACGACAAAATAGAAACAGCTGAAGATGGGAAGCTAGTTTTCTTTGTACTTCTTGAAGACAGAAGTTGAGATCCGTCTTCTTCTTAAGTTTTCATGTCAGTGGTTCTTGGAGCAGCGCCCCCACAGGCCAGGCGGGGAACAGGCTGCTGAAAGGGTTCGGTTGGTTTGACTCAGAGCAGAGAGAAAGAGAACCACAGCATGATTGACAGCACTAAGACCCTCCTCTTGGCTCCGTTTCTGGCTGTAGCAAAACGCAGAGGAAATTGATTTTTTTCACAGATTATGTCTCACTATGCTGTCAAAATAGTTTTAACTGTGAAAAGCATGAACTTTAATAAAAGTTACTTACTGCAGCTGTAAAGCTCTGCCCTTTGAGGTAGTTTCCACATTATCTCACAGAGGCTTTCTGGGGAAAATGTTCCTTTAATCTGGATTTTAATTGATTTTACAACTATTTTTCTGCCTTTCAGCAGAAGAAGACTCATTTTCCTCCTCTGCTCTACATTTAAACTGCTAACAGCTGAGTTTAGTCATGGAGAATAATCAGGTCATTTCTGACCTTTGAGAGAAAACTCAAAGATATCCAGAATCTGGACGATTCTGAACTGCGTGTCTGTTAGGAGTCAGATCTAATTCACTTTGGCTGTTTTTCTGCCAAAAGGACAGAAATGCAAATTGGTGGCCTGAACACTGGGATCCGACTGGAGCGGCTCAGAAATGGAAATGTATGCAGCATCTGCCAACGCTGCGTCCTCTCCTGTTTGTCCGCTTAGCGCCGCTCAGTGTATCGCTCTGCATGATGCTGACGCATCAGTTTGTTTCCTCTCGCATATGAAATGTAATCATAATAACCGACGGCAGCGCTCAGAACAAGGTGTTAATCACGGCGTTCCAGGTAATAGTCACATCCCGTAAAACAGCATCAGCCCACGGAGAACAGAAAACATGAAAAACTCCCGTTTCCTGGTGAGACTTAACTCTGGCAGCGGCTCAGTGCGACACGCACACACACACACACACACACACTCACGCAGGCACACACACCTACAGCCTGCTTCCAAACATCACTTTGTTCCAGCAGCAGAAACACTCAGAACAACAAACAGCAGCTGAAAATATTCCCACAGAAATGATCCTCAGATTAAACCGGATTAAACACAAGATCCAGTTTTTATGCTGAAAATATTTTTACAACATTGATTATTTTTCAGTCAAATTTTAAGTAAAAATAATGATGAATTTATGGCAGATGGAT
>NW_015113641.1:181179-189864 GCF_001443285.1 Poecilia latipinna | reverse complement strand
AGTCAACGACTCGATTGTTCATTATTAAAATTAATGCAGCAGGGTCATTTCCCTCCCTCCCTCCTGACCCTGGTGGCATGATGGGAATGTTCACATGCACATTCAGGTTGTTCTCCACACAGAGGAAAGCTGCTGCTCCAGTTTTCATTTTCATCATAGTTTACTGGTTTACTGGTTTATATTACTGGTTTATTTTCCTGCTAGGTGTAAATAAAATGCAGAAGTGCAGCTTTAATTCTGGCTCTGAACACACAGATTCCCCTGTGGCATTATGGGTAATCTGTGAAATGGGTTGAAGAATCGAACTTTGTGGTGAGATTAAGGAAAACTGAGCTGAGCTGGATTAAAATCTGGACCGGTTACAATGAGGCAGAGGTGTCCAAAGTGCGGCTCAGGGGCCGTTTGCGGCCCTTGAAGTGATTTTGCGCGGCCCTAAAGTGTGACACAAATTTTAGTTTTTAATTTGATTTAATTTGTAAAAACCATTTTTACTAAATGAAGACTTGGGCGTTCCTTTTTAATGAGCTTTTCAAAATAAAGCAGGAGTGAACCAAAACACACAAAAATGTAGAATCAAGCTGAAAAAAATAAAGATTTTTTTCTAATTTGTCAAACCTGCAAAACCTTTTTCATGTTTTAAATCTTCAATAAGCCCAGACAAATGTGATTGCCATCATGTTCAGCAAAATAGTTTTTACAAAAACAAAAACATTAAGAAGTTTGTCTGAGTTTGAGTCCGACCCAAGCCGACCCGGCAGAACCGCTTTACTCACTGTCCAGGTTTCCTGCCAGCAGGTAGAGCCAGGTGAGCAGGACGACGGCAGTCAGAGACGCCACCAGCAGCTTCAGGCGCCCGCGGCACAGCAGGTGCATGATGGGACGGCGGCAGTCGGGTCGGGTCGGGTGCTCAGGTGGGGCTCAGTCCGTCTTCAGCTCCCTGCAGCATCCTTTCATCTGAGGAGACACAACGGGTCAGAACCAGAGTTACTAAAACACAAGAAACATTTTTAATAACTGAATGAAACTTTAACTGGGACTAAACTGTGTTCATAAAACTAAAACCTGCTGAAATCATAGATATTTATCCTTTTTTGTGTTTATGAATCCATTTACTGGACTTTCAAACTGACGTAAAACTATTATTTTTTCACCACAAAGCAGTTAAACTAAGCTAATCTGCAAAATGGCGGCAGCAAAAGGAAGGAGGAAACTCCAGTCAGCTGATTGTTCAACATCAACTGGATGAAATTTTTACATTTCTGTTGAGTTTTCAACCGATCCATGTGAACATAATCACAAAACCAAAATTACTCAGAAATGAACCAAAGAGTGAAAAAACAACTAAAACTAAAAATGAAACAATATTTAAAACAAACACTGTAAAAACTAATTTAAACTAACCAAGTTAAACAAACAAAATAAAACTATAATGAAAAACGTTTTTAATAATTCTGGTCTGAACACAGGAAGTGGTTCATCAGACACACTTTCCTCCCAGTTCGGTTGGGAATTAAAAATAATCCCTGGGATTAAACATCTGTTTTACATCATCAGCCAAAAGACAGAAACCAGCAACATTTACACTCATGAACCAAAACAAGAAGATTTACAACAAACTTTAGTTTATGTTGAAAAAAAACCTCAAACAAAAGTTAGGAGGGAAATTTGAGATTCAGCCTAGTTTTCCTGATTTCCCTCCCTGTGTATTTAAACCCACCTGTTGTCTTTGTCTCATGTCAGTTGTTGTTTTACGTCTCTGCTCTGAACTGCAGCGTTAGCTCTCGTTTTCAGTGCATCGGTTGCTACCGGTGATTAGCTGTGTGCTAACTCTCTGCCGTGCCGCCTGTTGGACTGTTTGAGCTTCATTAAATTCATCATCTGGGTCTCAGCGTCGTCCTCACCACCTCTAAATCACATCATCATGACGAGGACGTATTTAATATAAACATGTTGGAATGAGAGTTTTAAAGTGGTGAAGAAAAACAAAAAAACTCAACGACATGCAGAAAATTATTGTAAAGTTACAGAAACAAGAAAAAGTCAGGGACTGTGAGGCGGCTAATTTCAGATTACAAATCAGATTTTTGGAGGTTAAAGGCAAAATAAATGATTTTTAATTCTGCATGAAGCATCGAATCCAGGAGTTTGTTTCCTTTGGCAGAGCGGAGATAAGGAAGTCTGTAGATGTCAGCGCTACGCTGGTTTCCACTTGTTCCTGCATTTTAGGATGTTTGAACTATAAATAGGGAGCCTGATCTGGTTCTTAAAAACACGGGACTGTTACCTACGTTCAGACGCTGGTGGTACTGGAAACTTGTACTTACTTTTCAGAGTAGTTTTACTGCACTGTACTTTTTTCTTTTACTTCAGTAATATTATTATTGCTGCTCTTACTTGCGTAGATTGATTTAAAGAAACTCCACAGATTGGAAATATTAGATTCTTAAATTTATTCAATGTATGACCTAATATTTATGCACATTTGAGCCTAATTAACATTTCATACATGTCACTGTTTACATCATAATTGTCCATTTTGTATTACATGGTTATGCTGCATACAGGTCTGTAAAGCTCGTTTCTGCTGGTCTGCAGGCGGTTCGCTGGAATCACTGATAACTGCAGAACAAAGAGGAACACGAGTTCCTTCAGAGTGATGCAGCATTAAACGCAGCACAAATATCTGCTTGTCTTGTGGCTCAAAGGAGAGCAGAAAGCCCTCCAACGCTCATTTAAACTTCCCAAGTATGATTTATGAGTTAATTAGAGAGGCTGATGTATGCGCGGGATGCCGTCAGGAGCCATGAAAGCTGCTGAGACGGCCAAGAAAAGAAGACGAATGGAGAGCAAAGATTAGGAGAAAGAGGTGAAGAGGTGACGGGAATTACTGGAAGGAGAAAAGGACAAAGAGTGGAGAAAAAGGGAATAAAGGAGCGGAGAGATAAATACAGCGAACAGGGAAGGTGAAAGGAGGAGAGGCGATAAAAGGAAAAGCAAAGATTAAACGGAGCGAAGGCAGAAAGATTAGACGACAGACAGAAAACAAAGAGGGAGCGATAAACCGGAGCAGATAATAAACAGGAAGATTCTGTTCAGCAGATTAAATAAGCAGAGAGGAGACGGTGGAGGTGATAAACCGGGCCGGGACAGAACCCGGACAACCCGCCTCTAATTACGACAATAAAACCCAAACGACTGGCTGACAGAGGACGGCGCCGCGGGCGCCAAGTTAAACGCAGCAGCAACGGCCGGACCGATTCCAGAACCCCGAGCCCAGAAAAACCCAGAAACCCAGAGAGAGTCGGGTCAGAGGAACGACAAAAACACAGAGGGAAGATCTGATGTGGGTTCGTTTCTCTGGAGTTTAGATCCAAAGGAAGAACGTCCAGGTGGGCAGGGAGGCAGAAGTTCTGCCGGACCGGGCCGGACTGGACCGGGATTTTAGCTGACAGATCAGAACCAAGCAGAGCTGTGAAACTGAAGGTTTGTTTCTAAAACCAAAGTCACCATAATATTCAAGCTCTGCCACAGATTCTGACTTTGACTAGGCCATTCTGAGCCATTAATGGCTCCGATGTAACCCGCCCCATCAGGGCGGGGCCAGAGTTAATAAATGATATTTATTTAAATCTTATTGCCGTTTCTGTTTCTGGAGGGTCTTCCATTAAAGCCAGACATGTGGAGCAACCGAGTGGAACGGCCCAGTCAAAGTCCAACTGAGAGTGTGTGGTGAGACGATGAAGAGGACGAACTCACACACTTCCTCTTCCAGCCTGGGTTTTCCCGGCGTTCCGAGCTGCAGCAGCAGCCGAACGGGATGGTAATGAAATTACGGGCCTGAAGCGGCGCGGCGGTTCGGGTCTGCGGCGCTGCTCTGAGCACGGAGCTCGTCACCGGGACGACGGCTCTGATTAGCAGAATAATCAGCAGGCGCTTCTTCCATTAGAGCAGATAAGAGAGCAGAGCAGCAATCAACTCCCCTCACGCTCTGCGCTGACCTCCCTGACCTCTGAAGAGGAGCTCCGCCTCCTGACACCAGATTCTGATCTGCTCCAAAAAAAACCCGTTTCAAGATTAAACTCCCTGAGATCATCCCTCCTGTCTTCTAATCATCGCTCTCTGTGCCAGCAGGAGGCGCTGTAATGAGGTCTTTCTCTCTCTGACCCTTAATTATCTGCCTTGATCTGAACCGAGACGTCAGGCTGAATTTCACAGGCAGCTGGAGTTAAAAGTGACCGTGACGAGCGGAGCAGAGAAGGGTCGGAGGTCATGTCAAGGGACGGGTCGGGACTTTCAGGAACCGACCTCTGAATAACAGCTTTACAGACGAATCAGTCGGGATCCGACCCAAACGTCCCTCCTGCTTCCTGATCCTGTGTTTCCCTCACAAACACCTCCTCCTTTCCAAACTTTTATTTCCAGTTAATGTTTGACCCATTTTTAAAACTCTAACTTTAAATTTCACTGTGAATTTACAGCAGATATTTCTACAGCAAAACAAGCCTGGAATAAAACATTAAAACTCGGTTTGTTCAGCCAACAAAACCTCAACCTCACTTAAAGACAATAACCGACATGTACAGATATTTATATATCTATAGAAATAAACATCAGTTAAAGTCAGCCCAGTTTTACTTACTGATACTTAAAAAAGACAAATACAGACACAGATGCTAATGGCATCATTTCATCCATCCGTAGTCAAACGTTCAGTATTGTGGTTTTAAAAGCAGATTATCTTTAAAATCAGATTATTATTGATTATTATGATAACCAGGCCGTCATAAAATGCTAAAAACACCAGAGGAAACATCAGGTTGTTTACTGCAACTCCAAATGTCAGTTAAATTGTTCGATGTGCCATTTTTTAAATAAAACTTAACACAAATACTCTTTTTACAGAGTTTAATATATTTTGAGAGAGCCAGACATTTCCAGCCTGAATCTTTCTGGGGTATGAATAATTGTGGACTGAAGTGAATCTGAAACTTTCAGTCAGGACTGAAATGATTTCTGCTTCCTGAGCCTCAGACGACTTTAACTTTTTATTTGTTTTAAATTAGCATTTTAATGTTTCTTTTTATTCTTTTTAAAGTAACTTCAGCTGTAGCAAAAAACTCCAGCTTTTAAAATGTTTGATCAGCGATTTATTTTTTATTATATTGATGTTTCATCAACATGTTCCAGATGTTCCCAGAATTTAATCTTTGCTTCCCGTCTTTTTGTCGACGCAGCAGATTCTGCTGAATGTCTCCATGTTTTTATCCTTCACAGGGATAAAAATAAAAACCATAAGAAACGTGGACTTTGTGAGGAACGGTTCCTCAGACATGAACAGAACGGTTCTTATCGGCCCGTCCGGCTCTGTTGGCTCTAAGATCCAGTTTTAGATATTTAAACGATGCAGCAGGTTCCTGCAGAACAGGATCTGTTACATCTGCAGCTGGAGGATCTGTGATTGTTTATAATTTCAGTTTTTGAACCCTAAAGTCAACAAAGCAACAGCTTTGAAACGAGGAACGTCAGTCAGAGTGGAGCTTTGATCATAATCTGTAAAATAAAAAGAGAAAATAACCAAAAGTTGACGGAAACCTGATGGCCGATCCGATCGGCTCAGTGGAGAAACTCCAGGCTGGACAGGAAGGAACGACGTCTGATCCGGAAGATCCGGGTCGGATTTTACTCAAAGCTTGTCCAGATGTAGTCGCGTCTTTATAAAAACTGAATATCGCTTAAATATTGTTAAAAAAAAAATATTGTAAATGGGGTCAGTTTCTGAAACGTTTTCATCCACAGGAAACAAATCCGTTGTTTTAAACATCCCAGCCCAACAGGGGGCAGTGTAGCGCAAACCCAAGTCAGCCAATCAGATTGCTTCGTAAACTACGACTTCCTGTTAGGAAAAGCTGCAGGCTTTCAATTCAATTTCCCAGAAATCAGTGCAAATTTGAGAACGTCAGAGATTTACTGGAGGCGTTTTTATTAACCTGTGAGGTTGTGAATGTCTCTGAGTTGGTTCTGGAGAAATAAACTCTAAAAAAACTTCACTTTGCCAATTAAGAAACTAGTTTTTAAGTTTCAGAGTTTCTAACGTTATTGTGCTGCTTTGCTGCAAAAATTCACTCGACTTGAAAGAAGTTTGACTTGCAGAGAAAAACCAGATTATACTTTATTTTATGCAAAGAAAAAGAAGATTTATGATCCGTTTTCTGTTAAAATATGAAAACAAATCCTCCTTAGAAAAGAGATTTGAAATTGCAGAAAAACATTTTTCTGTTCGCAGTTTGATGTTGTTAATGTTTTGAGCAGATGAAACGTAAGTTTATTCACATTGTGAGGTGATTTTTTCTTCTGATGCATGTGGATTATGTTCAGTGTGTTGGATGGAGACTGGAACAGAGTTTGTTCAGCGAATCATTTTTCAGCATGTGAGGACAAGTCGGCTGATCCTCACTTCCTGACTTCCAGTTAAACCAAAGAAGGTAAAAGAAAAAACCCTCCAAAAGCCACAAATCCACCGACCGCCTGCAGAGGAACGAGAGCGAAGCGGCGTCGCACGTTTCGCTTCTAACTCTAACCTCCGATCGTCTTCTGGAGGTTTCAGGGCAGAAGAGCAGAAACGCGGAGCTGCAGGAACCGCAGCAGGAAAACAGTCGGAGGCGTTTCGACCTGCTGGATGCCTGGAAACGGATCGAAGCTTAAACAGGTGGGCCGGCTCTGCAGCGTTTCTGCAGCGCGGTGAGTGGAAACAGGAAGAAACCAGAGCAAACTGCTTAGAGGACAGAAATGGCAGCCGTGACCTTTGCCCCCACCTTCCCACCTGGATATTTCCCGTCCTGCGATCCAAGTCCAGCCGCTCAGCTCTTCCTCCTCAGGATCTTCCTCAGCCCCGACTCGTCCAGGATCTGCAGACCTTCGTCCCACTGCTTCCTCCTCTGCGGCTCCTTCGTGTCCTCCTCCTCCTCCTCTCTCTCCTCCTCTTCCTTGCACACCAACAGGCCATAAATCTCCTCCACCTCCCAGGAAACTGCTCCGATTTCAGCCCCACGCCCTTTTTTTCCCACTTTATGGAGAAAAGAACGGATCATCCCTGCCGGGGAGGAGCGGTGTCACCTTACATTGCCGGGAACAACAGAGGGGCATTGTGGGGGTTTTCTTCCTGCGCTGTGGAATGCACCGGTCCCCTCTGAGGCCTCGTTCGCTTCTTTTCAGCATCATAAACTGTTAAATAGTTTATGTCTCCTCCAGGAAGCACGGCTTTCTCTGGACGGAGCGTCTCCACATTTGATTGAAGAACCGTCTGATCCTCCTCTGTTCAGCACAGGAAGGCCGTTTATCCAGGCAGATTAAAGGATTCCTCTCCTCATCCTGGTAAAAAGACACCTTATCATTTATAAACACCACTTTACGCAACAGGTGGTGTCTGTGAACGCTCCTTAAAGGCGACTGGAGGTTAAACCCACCGATTCTCAGCAAAAACTTCATTCCCAACCAAATGTGACCATTTACTAACAGGAATCTCACCGTTTCCATTGTATTTCATATTAAAGTAATAAACAAAACCAAGAATTGTTAGATAAAACCTTTAATGTTTACTGTGTGGCGTCTTTTATGAGTATTTTTGTTTTTAATCAGTCAGGTTTATTTGTGTTGCACGTTCAGAGTTCCAAGTCAAAAATCAACTGAAACATGAAATTCTTCCGTCATCAGAGATCAAAATGTTTCATTTATTATGAATCAAAGAAACTCCAACCAGCTGGGTTTCAGTCTGGATGTAAAGGAACTCAGTGTTTCGGCTGTTTTTCAGTTTTCTGGAGGTTTGTTCCAGATTTGTGGTGCATAGAAGCTGAATGCTGCTTCTCCACATTTGGTTCTGGTTCTGGATGCAGAGCAGATCCAGAATGTGCTTTTTAAATAAACTGATCTAATCTGAATCTAAAGCATCGACCCGATGCCGATATTATGGATGTTCTGATGGACATTCTGGATCGACCCGTCCAGCTCGTCTCCTCAGAGCTGAAGGTTTTTAACCTGAAATCAACATTCAGAGATCAGAGCTGAGCAACGCTCCACTCAGGGTTTTCATGTTCCTCCTCTGTGGAAGCTTCAGACCGGCTGCAGGTTTCATGCAGAACCTGCTCAGGAACCCGGCGGCCATGTTGGTTTAGTCTGGAGCCCGGAGGTTCTGCACCGTAAGCACACCATGAGGGAGCGTCGGCTCCACCAGCACAGACACACACAGACGTCGGGTCCAGTGGAAACGAATCCTCCTCTCCAACCAGCAGAGGTCAGCAGGTCAACAACACCTTCCTCTGTTTACTCAGAGGAACACTGACCCGGCTCGCCCCTCCCCCGCCTGCTGCTGGGAGCCGGATCAGGTAACGGACCCCAGACGACCCGACAGTCCAGCACCGACACTTCGCTGCTCGTTATGAAGTCAGAGGTCAGATCTACCGTCCCACAGAGATGGGGGGGGGTTTCCTGGCCAGCATGCAGCCTGGGTGAGATTTACTGTTTGCTTCTTCCATTACCGACTCTGAACTATAAATAAACCGTCTGATCTCATTCAGAAACCCACTGATGATCGTTTCCTGTAACGTCTGGAGCTGAAAGAGTTAAACTTTGAGACGGGAACATTTACCGCCAGAGTCCACACACAAACCGGGGCGCGCGCACACACACACA
>NW_015113641.1:155669-177487 GCF_001443285.1 Poecilia latipinna | reverse complement strand
TGTTTACTTTTTTTTTCCTGGTCGTTTATGCTACTTAAATTACAGGGACGTATTCTGTATTTAGTACGAGTAACTATATTAACTTCAGTTTTTATTAAAATGTTATATCAAGTATGACTTAATAGAAATTTGATTTTGTAATGCAGTGCCTTGAAATTGGGCCTCTGTCTCTTTAAAAACTCCTGCTCTTTCTGAAGCTCCGCCTCCATGTTGTCATCCCAACATGGCTCCTCTATTAACCCTTTAACGTTTTCACCAGCGTTGCTCTGAGCAGCAGCTCCTATAACGAGCTCAGGCGGCTGCTAATTGCTGCTGGCTAGTCTGAAGGAGCTGAGTGGGGGAGGGGCTGCTGTGTGGAAATGGAAATGGATTTTCTTATTGTGAAAGGATCAAACTGGATCGTTCAGACTGGACTGCTAAGGAAAAGTCAGAAACATGGGTCTCATTTGGCTGTTGTGTGAACATGGCTTTACAGCGGCCTAGTCAAAGACCAGCTGGGCTCGCCATCCAGTGTGACGGAGTTTGAACCGTTTTGTAGAAAGAAACAGACAAACATGTCCGCTACAGATTTGCAGAACTGATCGAGACAAACCTTAAAACAGCTGCAGCATAAAATGGCTCTCCAAGAATACACTCCACACTTTTCAGATTTTTATTCTGCTCACTTTCAATGACGCTCTAACTTATGTCTAACATAAAACGCTTTGAAGTTTGTGTTTTTGATGTAAGTGAAAAGGTGAATATTTAGCGTCGTGACTCAGATGAGAAACGTAAGGAAAAGTGAGCTGCAGCTGCAGAAGCAGGAGGACGAAGATCAGCCGAGTTATTCTGAATCCACAGAGCAGATCGCCGTTCTTCATCTCTCCGAGTAAACTCGCGCCGCCCACACACACGGACAGCAGAAATAATCCAACAACACAGCGCTCTGAGCCACACACAGCAGCTCCTCTGTGCTGCTGCGCTCCGGCTGCCCACACACTCCACTTCCTTCCACAGCGAATCAGGACCAGAGAGGGTCAGAGGTCGCATCGGGAATCTATTATCAGCCGCTGCGCGTTTAGCTGCTGGATCCATAACGTCCTGGAGACGAAGCCGCCTTCATTCCACATCAATACGACGACTAAACTGGAGAATTCTGACTTTTAAAACTTTCTGGCACAAAACTTGAAATTCCCTCCGGAACGCCGCGTTCCCGGGGAGATCGAGGATCCGGATTGGACCGTTTCTGGGTAATTAGCTTAAGAAACGCCCACATATTAGAAAAGGAAAACAGAGGATTTAAATGAGCTCTTCAAAGTGGGAGCAGCATGAAACAAGAAGCCCGGAGCGACAAACGCGTCCAGCACCACCCACAGCCCACAGTTTGTCCGTCCAACAAGCTTCCTTTGGGTTCTTTCAAACTCCTCCGAACTTTATTCCCGTCAGCTACAGCAGCTGAGCTAACATGAAGGCGGCGCTCCTCTCTGGAGCAGAAAACATGGGAGAAACGCAGCTGAAAAACATTTTTATCTGCAGGATTATTTATATCTTGGACACGTTTAGCCAGAACAAACGTTTCATTGCAGAATTGAATGACTCAACAAAATGTCCGAACTGTTCTGCCACAACCCAAAGGGCTTCTGATGAACTCAAGGAAATAGCTGTAAAAAGCTTTTTTTTAAACAAAATAAATAAAAGTTTACAGTTTTAATGCGTGTAATTAGTGTAGAGGAATTCAGAAGATTAAAGGAGCAACATGTGAGGATTACTGCCCCCTAGTGGCTGTTTTCTTACAGCGCAGAATCAAACCGATGCTAATCTGTAGCTGTGATGGAAACTGCAGTAGATTTCGGCCTCTTCGTTCAGTTTGTGAACATTTTTATGTGGAATGTGACTCCAAAATGTTGACAGGGTTTTTCACAGAGCATATCTAAAATGGTCAGAAGTAAATGCAGCTTAAAAGCTGAAATACTGATGCTAAGGCTAGTTGACCTGCGATTGGCTGCCATTTCCAATGCAGCCAATCCAGGAGCACCATTTATTTTCCTTAGCACTTCAGTAATCAATTACTAAAATAATCATTAGCTGTTTGTCTGATCTGACTTATTAATTTTGACATAAAAATGGATCAATTTGCTCCATAAACATTAATGTAGTAACAAACATCAAATCTGAAATTCACCTCAATATCCCCCCAAAATAAAGTTTTGTATAAAATATCTAAACTTTGTGTTTAAGCCAAAGCAGGAGGAAACTGATCGGCTCCTCCAGCTTCCTCTTCCACAGAGGATCCAAACTTTTCAGAATTTGGACGGATCCAGACCAGATGTTTGGTTTCTCTATCGGACGGGAACGTCGTCGTTCCACCAAAACGTCTCGGACTGGATCGGGTCGGAGAGCAGCACCATTGGGCTGAACCACGCTTCAATGAGCTCCATTGATTGTGGCCCGGTGCCATTGTGACGGTACCGGCCCAGCGGCTGCAGCGCCATGATCCGTCTGGACAGAATCGAAGATTTTAACCGCTGCTGTTAGGATCCTGATTGGTTGAGAGACAAAACGAGTCCAGTGAGACGACAAGATGGCAGCACAGATGTGAAACGAAGATCCGATTGTATCTGAGGGTCGACCGTGTCCAACCAGAACAAGCTGGATCAAAGTAAGTACACCCCGGCCCACTCAGCAGCTACCAGGAGGTTTTCTTATCGTTTTTAAACCGCTGGGTTCGTTTCTCCTTCTTGCTGCTGAACGTTCTCACGAGTTCTGCTTCTATGTAGTTTATTTCCAGTTACAATCTGCTGCGTCCAGTCAGTTTAAAAATCAAGGTTAAGCAGACGGCCTGGGCCCGAGTCCGAAGTGGGAATGTGTTTGGGTTGGAGCGAAGCCTCGGCCCGGCAGGAGAAACGGCAGCATGTCAGTCAGGATGTGGATCCTGCTTGTGGAGCGATGTCTCTCTAAACGGATCCGTCGGTTCTGATTAAAAGCCAATCAAGACGGCAGAAGGAAACCGACCCGCAGACGGGAGGAAGGCTCTTAAAATAAACGATGTTCCTGCTTGTTGAGCCTGAGGGAGTCTGACGGGTGGAGGGTTTTAACTGTCCACAGAACGGCTGAAGGAGAAAAGGTCTAGTTAAAGTCCACACCTCAACCTGAAGGAAATGCTGTGAATGGTACATTTCCTGATAAATTTTTAAAAACTAATTTAATGTTATTTTATATTATTTTATTGTTGTTTTGTTTACTTTCATTTTACTTTTTACATTTTATTTCAACATTTCTCGTTTAACTCCCATCTAACTTTTATTTTATTTCCTTCGAATATAATTTTTAATTGTGCTTAAATGTATACATTTTAATTACATTTTTATCTATTTTCAGTTTTATTCCCAGTTAATTTATTTATTTTAATCATTTTTTTTAGGAATTATTTAATAAAAGATAAGTTTTTGCATCTTATCCACAGGACTTTACAGACATTAAGCAGTAAAAATCAGTTTGTCGCTGAAGCTGGTTTATTGTTTTTAATCTGTTGTATTTGTGAAAAACGTGAATGAGAATCGGTTTAAATTAAATCCCAGTTTCTGTCGGCGCCTGACAGCGGCGTCCTCAGCTGATCTGAGGTCAGCTGAGGACGCCGCTGTCAGGCGGCCATGATGCCGCCCAGCCGATCAATGAGCTGACGTTCACACGCCCAAACATTTCATCAATAACTCGCTTTCTCTTTATGTGCTCGTTTATTTTAAATTAATCTTCATCCGAGGTACAAACTTTCCTTTAATGCACCTGGAAGACGATTAAACAGATTTTAGTTCACACTGACTTCAGACCCACAGCTCTCGTTTCTGTCACTTTTCTAAATGCTTTTTAATTTTGAATCCTATTAAATAATAATAAAAAAAATAGTAAACATTTGTTTTTGTGATTGGAAAAAACTAATTAATTATAAAATGAACATTCAAACAGCTTTTCTGGTTAAAATGTAAAAACTCTAATTTTTCTCCATAGTGCAGAATTATTTATGACAGACGTGGATTTATGTGTTAATTATGCAGGAGTTTGGCTTCCCAGTGAGGATCTGCAGAGATTACTGGTTCTAATGGTTAGTTACTGAACAACAGACTAACTGGTTAAATGATGTGGGCCTCAGTGGTTCTGAATGTTTCTTCTGCAGCTTTTACCCATAAAATGCTGCATCCATTCAGGATCACAGGAATCAACGATCAAGATGATTATCTGCATCTCTGATCTGTTGATATTGCTTTTAATCTCTATGGAAACGAGGTTTCGACTGAACGTTGACCGTTACGGACAGAGAGGGAGAATTATCTCTGAGTACCAGAGGTTTTAGACGGCAGCAGTTTTCACTGGAGCTGGAAGAACAAAAGCAGAACGAACTGGTGCTTTAACTGGTCCGTCTGTCCTGACGGGCGGACGGACGGATGGATGGATGGATGGATGGACGGACGGACGGATGGATGTGATTGGGACGGATGGAGGATTGATTAAACTGGGACAGATGGACGGACGGACTGCTGGGTTTTGCTTTCCCAGCTAGGTTCTAGTCAGCTAACCACCCAGAGGGTAAGCTAACTGCAAGCTAACTGAATTAGCCACGTTGTGCCGCATTTCTGCCTCATCTCGTCAGAAACATTCGCTGTACTGAACCATCTTTCGTCACTCCAGCAGCTCTTATGCAACAGCAGGCAGTGAAATCCGTCCTGCTCCTCTCTGCTGATGCGCAGGAATTCAGCGCCGCTCATGTGGGTCACAAAGTGCTGAGAGGCGTCGGTTTCTGGGAGCTCCGGGATTTCGTTTAGAGACCGGACCGATTCCTCACTTCAGCTGTCAGCTGGCAGAGGACAACAGAGAAAGAGCAGAGAGAAGGAAGACGGCAAGAACAAGGAGTGGAGGTAAATGATTAAGTATAGCTGTGACTTAATTTCCCCAGCAGAGCTCCATTTCTTTCCCGTCGCCAGCAGGAGATTCATCTCCCTGACAGCGGAGGAAGGAGGCGCGTGTTGTTGTTTGTGAGGCCGAAAAGCAGCAGCAGACATCCATTAATGAGAGCTTCTCACTGTACCAATCACATGTTGTCTCTTTCAATCTCCGTCCGTTACTTTCCCCTCCGTCAATCTTCGCCCTTCATTTCTCCGCCAGTCATAACAAATGTAGTAGATGGCTCTTCTGGAGCGCCTCATCATTTACTCTCTGTGAAGAAGAGGACAGCGAGGGAAGATGGAGAAGCCGGCGAAGGTCCGGCTCCATGTGCTGCTGGCCAAACGGATCCAGCCGCATTTTCTGAGTTCAGATCCACAACCAGGCGGCCAACGGGCCGACTGCACCGGAGAAACCGCAGATCATCACTTCATCTCCACCAATCAGATACTATCTGTGTCGTTCCCAATATAGAAAAATCATTAGTTGGGGTGTTGGTGACGATGTGCCCAATCCATAAGGGCAGATCTATTCAGTGTATTTCTATGCTTTGTGCTCTGAGAGACATCATGCTTTATTATTCATCCGACATTTATAACTTTAGTTGCATTTTCTGAACCTTTTGAAAGTTGTTTCCGTTTATTATTACATGTATTTAACTTATTGTTTGGGTTTATTAGTTATTTTACATTTGCTGCTCCAGTGGAGTTGTGTTATTTTTTTCTTTACCAGGTTTTAGAAGCTGTTGCTGTATGTCAGCATGCTGCACTGGAGCAGGCATACGTTTATAATTCAGTCCATTATATCTGTGTATAGAAACAGAAAGGTTTTAAGTCAGCGGTTTTCCTGAATCTGATCGACCTCAGATGTCTGTGTTGACACTGGGAAAACCTTCAAAACCCAAAACCTGACCAGTTGGGCCTCATCTCCTCACTGGCTCTGCAGTGGGAGGAAGCTGGACTTTTCTAACTGGTTGAATATTTCCATCAGATTTTTTTGCTCCATATTTTCTGTTGGGTGTTTTTTTTTTTTTTTTTGCAAACACATTCAATCCTGTCTGAGCTGAATCTGCTGTCTTACAGAGATTACATTCCAATACGTTAATAAAATCTGCCGACATCAGAGGAAATATTCAATTAAAAAAGCGCTGACTTCTGCTTTCATCGTCTCCATGGAGACGGAGAGCGAGAGCGAATCGGAGACGTTAGTTGGTAAAGTTAGGATATTTCTCTGTTTATGTTCTGACATTAAGAAAGCAGTCACCTTTACCCCAAACTGTCCACTGATTACTGGCTGAATGAAACCGAGGCGCTGCAGGGAGGGTCTGGATTATTAAAATCTTCTGAGTTAGAAGTGACTTTAACTCAGTTTTACAGTGTAACCAGTGAAAATCAGACATCATGGCGGTTGACCAGAACGCTGCAGCAGGGAAACTCCTATTTGTTTCAGACACACGTTTCCATCAGGTCTGGAGCGACTTCACAGAAGTTATTAATGAAAACGGCGTAAAGAATCAGAGGTTTTATTACAGGAAATCAGCCGGAAAGGATTTCCTCTCCCTCGTCAACACTCAGCAGTCAGGACCAATTCAAGATCAACTCGGGTTTCACATTTCCACAGACTTCAAGGTGACACTGTGGAGTGTTGAGGCCTGATGAGCCAGGCTGAGCCAGGCTGAGCCAGGCTGATGTTGGTGTTTCCAGGCCGTTAAAGCAGAAACGGGTCCAGGAAATATTCCTCATGTTTCCCCTCTAGTCCCCAGAACAAAACTCTTTTGTCTCACAACCAAACAGTTCGTCTATGTCTCTGTGAGCCGACAGATAATCAATAACCAGATAGGCTACTGATTTGCTTGCTGCTGATTGACCGATTGACTCATTGACGGGCCGTTCTCGGCGCACTGAGCTGTGTGAAAACTGCTGCAGTGAAAACAATCTGGCAGTGATGGCCTTTTTACCGCCACGTCTCATTTAGCTGCTGTACATGTACATTTATACAAAACTATGGCGGCTTTGTGTTTTCAGCGCCGTCTGAAATATTCATCCTGATGTTTTTAGTTTTTATCAAAATCCTGCTAAACCACAAAGAAACAGATGATTTTAATCCCAAAGTGAAGCGAAGATAAGGAGCCCAGAATTCAGCTAATTATTAACGTGAATATTAGCAGAACCAACAGGTCAAATAATGAACTTATTTTCTTTTTCCTGTTCATTAAATCCATAAAACTCATCAGATTCCAAACCGCCTGGAGGGTCAATGTTTTTTTTATTTAAGTGCTGGATAAAAACAAAGTCTAGGCCCAGGTTGGTTAACTGGGAGTACTGGGTCATTTCCCGGTGGGCCGTTTGGGCCGGTTTCCCCCTCCAGTCTGAGACAGGAAACTCCAGGCAGAAAATGAGTCCCACTCCAGTAAAACACACTGGTTTGGATGTGTACTGGTTCCTTCCTGTACTAACTGGTCCCAGTTAGTACAGGACCCAGTACTAACTGATCCCAGTTAGTACAGGACCCAGTACTAACTGATCCCAGTTAGTACAGGACCCAGTACTAACTGATCCCAGTTAGTACAGGACCCAATACTAACTGGATATCAGTACTGGTGAGTAAAAGTCTCAGCAGAATCATTTGTTTCAGGAATAAAGTTTAAATGGTGAAATGATGCCATTATAATCACGTTTATGTCTAATGATGACTGAGGATGTGACATAAAACCAGTTTTAGGACAGAAACATGTGACCACCGTCGGGTTTCCATGAGCTGCACAAGATATGAACTCAATGCTCGTTACTCTGCAGGAATCACTGCATCATCAAGGCGTTGCGTGGTCTTATGTAACGCTCTGCATTTCTCTGAAACCTAATGTGAGGTTTTTATTTACCATAAACATTAACATTAAGTAGATGAAAAACATCTTTCTGTTGAATGAATGCATGTAATGCCATATGAAAAATAAACAGCCGGTTCTTTGACCTCAGGCTGAACGACAGCGTTCCAGTCTGACTGCTTTATTTAAAGTGGTAACATTTCTCCTTTATTTACAGGATTTACAGCATGCTCTTTTTAAAAAACAACAAACTGGGGATTGGTTTGTCATCTGGTATTCATGAAGAGTCTACAGTGATGACTTATTAAGGAATATCTGAGATTAGGTTTGTAACTAATGTAACGTTAATGTTTCATGCCGTTTCATTCCCCAGAGCATGATGGGAGCTGGGCTCAGCTGATAGTCTGACATGGAGGTTTTGTTTTGCTGACTTTGCAGCGTTTCACTGAGGATGGCAGATATTTAACACCCTGCTGAACATTTGGGTTGTGACTCAGGAAATGTTCTGACCCGGTCCTTTGGTCAGAGCGTTTCTGAAACAGGGATTACCTCGTTGCAGCGGTTAGTCAGTCAGGTTTCAGCAGCTCAGACCTCCGGCGTGTCTGAACCGTCCAATGAGAGGCAGAGGTCAGAGGTCAGAGGTGCTCTGGACGGGAGTGGGGTAGACGGATGGAAAAGGTTGGTTGTTGTTTTGAGACTATTTTCAATAATATAACAATAATAATGGCAAAATAATGCAAGAACACATTCTCAACGATGTGAAACTTTAAATTCTAACAAACATTTAACTCTGGAACTGGGAGACATTTTAAATATCAATAAATGAATAAATAAAACAACAAATTAAATGCACTATGAAGTGTCTGTAAAGAAAATCGTTCTTCAGAAGAAGAGATAGTTGAGACAACATGAAGCCGACCTCCTTCAGCTCAAAGGTCTAAAATCAGCCACTGTCCTCCGTAGCGTCGCTTTCAGAGGTTTGACTGACGGATGAAACTCATGTCTGCATATTTACACTTAACAATAGTTGCCCAACTGTTGCCAACTCAGCAACTTTCTTCCTACATTTAACATTTCAGAAAAAAAAAAAATAAATAAATGGTGTCGGCCAAAATCAGCTTAGGAGATTGGTGCAATTTTAAATATTCAGAATGAATAAACAAAATAACAGAAATAAAAAATCAAATGAACTATGAAGTCTCTAGACATCTGATGATCAGCAGGGAAGAGTTTTATCATCCGGTTTTTAGAAGAAAGAGAGAAAACCATAAATCCTGCAAATGGAAATGATTGAGCTCGTTTTAATTTATCATGTGATTAATTGATCAACTGATTTATTGTGGCAGTTTTTTGTTTTTGGAGGCGTGAAAACCTGCCTGATCTCTGCGTTACTCTGCTGTTTTATTATTATTTCCTGCTGGCGGCGCCGTTTGCTGAAGCAGAACCACCGCAGGTCAGACAGACCTGGGTTTCATCCAGCAGGGAGTTTTCATTAGCGCCGCTTTGTTAGCTCGGCACTCATGAGCCGGTTCTGTCTCATGAAGCCAGCGGGTTGGACCGATCCTTCACTCGGATCTTCATCAGGATGACTCCGCTGCAGCAGACTGTGGCGCTCAGGACGGGGGCGGTGAATCGAAAGCAAGGTGTGAAAGTCTTAGGGACGATGAGGGAACTGGGCTAACATCCCCCATCAGCAGTTTGGGCCTCCAGCTCCAGTCAGAGCAGCTTCAGCACCAGAACCCAGGAAACTCCTCTGAAACTGGACCGCACATATTCTACATGTTTAAAAAGCTGACAGCAGAAAACAAACAAACTGTTTACTGAGCTGATAGAAAAGAAAAACTTCGTGGTTCAGGAGGAGAACGATCATAACTCCAGGTGATCATGTACATTTTAAAAAGAACCTTAAAATCTACAATAAATAATGAAATAATATTGAACTGATGGATACATCTACACCGTAAGTAAAGACTGTTATTGTTTATTTTTAACAAACATGGTATTTCGTGCTGTTCTTCTTCAATGTTTGTAAAATGTTTTAATTGTCGAGACGCTTGATTTTGACTTTGTGGCTTCAGGAGTTTTGTAGAATAGTTTCTACAGGGATCCTTAAATAAACAAACAAATATTAAACAAAATATTTTAAATGTTTTTTTTATCGAGTCCCTCTTAGGTAAAAAAAAAAAAAAATCATACTAATTAGATCTGGATGAAGTTATGAAAGAGTCATGCTAACCTGCTAACAGCGCAGCTAGTTTCTCATTTTAGTGTTTTAGCATTTTTGCTAACTTTGACAGTGAATAGCACACATAGCTTCCCCTGAATTAATTTTTCTGTGTAATTTCTGATTTATTTAGCTGTTTAGTAAACTTTCAGTTGAATAAAGATTGCCAAAAAAAGAAAAAAAAAGAAAAAGAAAAATGAGTCAAGAACAAGACGTGATTGGTCGACTCTGTGGTGGGAAGCTAAGTATAGCATTGTGTAACTCAGCAGTCTTCCATTGCTTTAGCATTAGCACTTTAGCATCAGCTTCTAGATACCATATTGGTTTAGCGCTTTAGCATTAGCACAACTAAGTTTGTAGCTAGCGGCTCCCACCATTGAGAGCATTTAACTATTCATATAAATATCATAAATATGATTAAAAGCAGACTAATATTGATTACAGTATTGATCTACGCACAGAAATATTGTGATAAGGATAAAACCAGATTGTAATCATAACCTTTCTAAAGCAAATCCTGTTAAATGTTTATCAGGAAACAAATCAATATCCTCAGAAATGAGCTCCTGCATCTCAATCCCACCTGGACGGCCTTATTTGTGTGACGCGAGTTTCTTCCATTTAACAAATATGGTCCCTCAGAGCATAAAAGAGAAGCTCTGCAGTATCGATCTGCCTGTGGTGCTTCTTTTAGAGCTCACTCCTCTGAATGAGGCGCCGCCGCTGAGCTAAATCCCAACAAAAAATGCCTCCAGCACATATAAATAATTTCCTCTGCAACTCCTCCAGCGGCTGACGCAGAAAAGAGAAGCAAACAAATAACACGACACGATAGGAACACGGTGAGAGCACACCTTAATGGCCAGAAAGCCAATTTAAAGGAAGAAACAGAGTCCTTACCAGATTCACTAATGTAAATCCCAGCATGAGAAAACCGATGAGCGGTGACGAAAAGACTTCAGGAGAAAATCCAGCCTGCAGAACACACAGGAGGAAACGGACACAAATCAGACAGTTTAAAAAGAAAAGCTGGAAAAAACTAGAAAACAGGAGAAGATGCAAAAAAGAGCTGAACGTGAGGCGGTGAAGGCCTCAGAGGATGAAAGCCGAGCAGCAGACAGAGCCGCTGCTCCTCTAATCATCAGCTTTCCTTCTTTACTCTGCTGCTGGAGCAGCGACATGCCAACGACATGCCAACGAAGAACAATGCCACGACTTCAAAGATTTTAAACCCAGACAAGCCCAAGTTAACGGGTTTACAGCAGGGGGGCCCAAACTGTGGCCCGGGGACCATTTATTGCACCTGAAATGTTTTTGTTCAATCACAAGTAAAGATCTGTAAAAAATTTCTAACGAAACAGAAAAAGAATTTATGACCCAAAAAATTAAGGAATTGCAACAATCTGAAGGCATTTTTAGATCTTTAATAATATAAAGATTTCATAAAAATGTTTATAGTTAAGCATGTAAAAGTAAAAAACTAAAAATAAAAATCACAGTAACTAAGTTTTGCAGTTTTAGTTTTTGCAGAAAGCCTAGTTTCCCAGCTGCACCTGAATGCAGCATAAGTAGCTGTTGGAAATCTCCCAGTTTGCATTTTATAGGCTGTGGGTCGTTTGGGCCGACCGGACGCTACAGACAGCTGGACTTGGACTCCAGCCGACTGTTCTCCAGAAGCATGGAGGTTCTGGTTCGGTCCACATGTCTGTGTCCAGCTGAATGAGAAACCGCAGCGATAGCTGGGAGTCCTTTCTGCTTGGTTTCCATGCCATGTTTAAAGTTGAACGCTGCATTTCTGCTCTTGGTTCCAGATGTAAACATTTTGAATGGGTCGGTACCGAACCGACAGGGATGAGTCAGATGTTTTCAGCTTAGATGAGGAATAAAGTTTGGAAACGTACAACTTTCCACCCCAGTGTTGAAATCGCAGACAGTTCCGACCCAGAGCGCAGCGGCAGCCATCTTGTTGAGCCATCAGCTGTAGGAAGCAGCTGCACCATAACAAACTTCACTGGTTGTTTCTGTCGAATGTCGTTTCCATTCTGCGACGTCTGGGGAGGCGACGCTCTCTGGACGGAGGGCAGATAAAAGCAGATTCTTGTTCTGGTTTCCCCGGTCCAGATGGCCGCTCCGCGCCAGAGCCCTGGAAACTCCAGATTGGATCCGTGTCCTGACATAAACAACGCTCTGATCTGCATCACTGCAGTGAGATGCGGAGGTTCTGGAACGATCCGGCACCGCAGGAGGTCCGGGCCGCTTTTATTGCTGCTGTAGTGAAGTAACAGCTCTCTGATGGCTGCAGGAGCGCCGCCAGATTGGCTCGTAGTGTGAAACAGCAGCAGCCATTAAAGCTGCTTCATATGGCCTGAGGGGCCCCATACGGAACGGGCCGGGCCCAGTGTGGGGCGGCTCATTCCGTTTCAGATGGCAGCAAACCGAACCGGGCAGAAGCAGCTTCGTTTGGTTTTCACTGATTAATCTGCAGCTTTTGGTACCATCATGATGTAAAGATACGGATTAAAGTTACCGATTAATGACGTCATCTGAAGTTCATTGATAAGCAGCCATTTTTTATTTTGTATCAAGAAGGCCGACCATACTTTCAGAAATCTTTCATGATGCTGAATTATTTTAAAGAACTTTATATTTTAAAATTTTTATGCCCTGAGAAAACTTGCTAAGCCTGGTGGTGGCGGCGCCAGGACAGCCAAGTTTTTCAGTTAAAAAATGTTTAAAGATGACAGGAAGTTTGAAAATATCACCAAGTAGTTGTGTTATTTAAAGACATTAACAATTCCCTTACAGCAACTATAAAGTCTTAATAGGGGGGGGGGGAGCCTAAAATATATAAACAAGCAACGCTCAGCCTGGCGGGGCTCCAGCCAGCCTGGTGGCCCGCCAGGCTGATAAAACTCTGAGGGAAACCAGAGTAAATACTGACTAAATGAACAGATAACTGTTGTTTTCTCACATGAATAAACTTACATATTTATAAAACAAAACAAAACAGAAAGTTCTTAGGTTATTGGACAGAAAAATAAAAGATGAAAAGAATAAAACATGTGAAACACTAAATCCCCCAGAAACAGAGAAATGTTTGGCTTATTTTTGGTCGGGAATTTGATGCAGATCAGCTGAGTGAGCGCCATTATGGTGAAACTTAGTGTTTATATTTCTAAACAGAAGCGCTTAAAGTGCATGTTTCATGCTACACCGGACTTTGTTTATACCATTTCTCTGTGATATCGCTGCCATCTTTGATTCTGTATTTTATTTCATGCCGTTTTCCACATTTTGGAGCTGCTGTGTGGAGAACACAAAGTCTAATCTGAATCAGTTGGCCTCATTTCCAAATTCCTCTTAAATCAACTTTCATGATTTTGTTGGTTTTATTCTTGAATATTTTTCACAATTTTCTCTTTTTAGTAGTTTATTAGTTTCATCATTTTACTGACACCAGTTGTGTGTTTGTTGATTTAACCATTTAACTAAGTTCTTGTATATTGGTGGGAAGTTTTTGTGTTTATTCTAAACGTGTAATGATGTTAAAAGATTAGTATAACTGAGGCTGAAATATTAGGCGAATATTTTCTGATAATCAGGCATCCAAACTTGCCAATTTTCATCTATTATTTTTAAGCCCTGCCCTCAGTAAACCAGAGCTCTGGTTGCAGAACATCCTGGAGTTAAAGTTTCATTCAGGTGCAGCTTTGCAACTTAAAGTGATTCTGATATATTTTTATAAACACAGTCTCTCCAAACAGCCCACATTTGTTCAGTTTTTTCCTAATTCCTAATTTCTCTTTAATCTCTGATGTAAACAAATAAAATCAGACATTGAGACGCTCACCAGGCAGAAACAGGCGAGGGAAACACGGCAGAGAGTTTAGAAACCGAAGAGACTTCATCAAACTGAAACCAATTAGCGAGTTGCAGAGCGACAGTCTGAAAGTCAAAGCTTTGATGTCTGAATTTTCAAAGCGCCACGAAACAAATCATAGAACTCAAACGAGGAGAAATCATGTGTGATCACACTGCTGGAGCTTTTGTTTTCTAAAACATAAAGAGAGCTGAAAGGATTTCAGGGAGGATAGGAGTTTGTGTAAACAGCCGCAGCGTCAAACCAACGTCTTCCATCCATGAAGTTCAGTTTTAACTCGACTGCCAAACATCAGGAAACGAAATGGCAGCAAAGTTTTTCCGCTAGTGTGAGTTAGAGGTTATTCAGAAGATAATGCTGAACGGAGCGAAACACCAGAAGAAGAATTCTGAAAAGCTGCAAAAGATTCGTTACCGGGGTGAAAGGTCACCTTGCAGCAGGACAACCACCCTAAAATACAGCCAGCGGATGGTTTAGATCGAAACAGATGCATCTGATAGAATGGCCTAGTCAAAGTTTAGACCTGAATCCAAATAAGAATCAACCAGTTTTTCAGGCACATATCTTCCTTTTATCGCACAATCAAGTAATTATGTTGTTATACAAATGTTATATCAAATATGACTTAAAACAAATTGGACTTCCTGATTTAACGGCTTGAAATTGGGCCTCTGTTTCTTTAAGAAGCTCCAGCTCTGTGAGGCTCCACCTTCAGGAAGTTGTCTGAACATGGCTTCTCTGTTAAACCTTTAACAACATTTTTACCAGAGAAGCAGATCCTATGATGAGCTCAGCAGTTCCACCAGGTGTGCCAATAGCTGCTGGCTAGTCTGAAGGAGCTGAGAGTGGGAGGAGCTACGCCTCGAAGGCGGGGCTAGGTCCACAGCTGAATGGGTTGCCGTGGAGATTAAATGATTTCTCAAACATGCATGAAAGAATCAAAGCAACATTTTAGGTTTGTTTTAACATTTTAACATGATGGGAAGCTCAAAACAGTCGATTTTACATAAAACTGCCTCTTTAAATGGGCAAACAGGGCAGCTCTGAACCGGTTCCAGAGGCTGACATGCTTTCAGACCGGAGGCGGTGGAGGAGGAGGCGTTCCCAGTCACAGACTGGGACCCTCCAGCCGCCCTGGTGTTAATTTTCTGCTCTGCTTGTTTGTAATATCTGCAGCTGAATGTACTCTGATCATTAAAGTCAATGATTCAGAGAACACCGAAGGCTTCCCCTGTTGGAGTTTGATCTGCCAGCAGCTGAAGAACTGCAGGATCATCTAGAAGCAGGCATTAGTTGATCAATCTAATTATAAAGGCTTCATTAAAATCATCATTATTTCTGCTTTTTGGCTCATGACAGGTTCTCCTTATTAACTCATAAGTTACATCATAAAACAAACTTAAAAAAATAACTTTTTGTAGATGTTCTACACTGATGCGGATAGATGGACGGACAAATTACTTTAGTTTAATAAATCAAACAATCAGCAGCCATATGGAGCTCCACTGCAATGGAGGTTAAAGGTCAAAATCTGAATTTATGATTCTTTAGCTTTATTGGGAGGGATGGGATTCATTGATCTATTTTTAACTGAGCTCTAAACTGTAAACATGAGGGAAATAATCCCCAAACCAGTGAAATGTTTGAAACCAGTAAGTTCTGTCTAAAACCAGTGAAATGTTTGAAACCAGTAAGTTCTGTCTAAAACCAGTGAAATGTTTGAAACCAGTAAGTTCTGTCTAAAACCAGTGAAATGTTTGAAACCAGTAAGTTCTGTCTAAAACCAGTGAGGGTCTCTTGTGTTTCTGCTGCTCTTGTTTCCTGCAGGATTCCTAGCAGCCAGTTGGAGTGAAGCTCGGCTCGACATGAATCTGTTTTTTTTACTCTGACTTCTCAAAGCAGCTCAAACAGCTGAAGAAGAAAAAATAAAAAACTGGGAGGAACGGAGATGAGACGGATTTTGGGATGAGTTTGGGGACTTGGGGAGAGATTGTGGCTTCAGTTGGAGGCAGGAGAGGGAGGAGGTTCAAACTTCTAGCTCTGCGTTCGGCGCTGAAGGAGCAGGAGCGGCTTTGTGTTTCCTCCCAGGTTAAAACAATGAAGATTTAAAATATTCGCATTAATTGGAGCCGATCCGCACGACTCCTGCCGCCGATCACCAGCGGGTTCTTCTGAGGACGGATCAGAGAAAGGAAAACGTTGTTTTATCTTTGTGATGAAGATCGGGCTCTCTCAGGCTGTCTCAGGAAACAAACGTGAACCGATGACACCGAGCCGTTTGGACGCAGCTCTGAAGAATAACCGGGTCATCGCTGCTCCCCTTAGAGACGCTTCGGCCCCAAACGTGTTGCTGCAGTCGCTCCTCCATCAATCTCCTCAGGTTCATCTGTCAGATCCGAACAAACGCAGACATAAACGCCTACATTGTGTTTTTGGGTTCAACGTTGTTTTTCCTTTCATTTTGTCATCACTGACAGAATCTGGGCCGAGAATTCACTCGACCCGTCGTCTCCATGAACGTTTCAACACGGCTGCATCAGTCATGGAGGAGCTGCACCTGCAGCTGCACCGTCAGTTTCAGGCCGGATGTCAGGAGGAAACGGAGGCATTTACACCTCCTCACCACCAGAGGCAGCAGATTAACAGACAGACACATCACCCTGCACAGTACGCCCAACACGCCTCACCGCTGTGACATCACATCCTGCGTCCACATAAACTCTGTTCTGGTTATTTCCTGTCACATTCTTCCTCCTTCGTTTGTTGATGACCTGCATCATATATTTTTTAAACTCTTAAATTCCCAGTGAATATTTCGTCCAGAGCTTTTCTGGTGATTGAGGCAGGATGTGGGCTAATCCGGCGCTCTGCATCGCACAGCGGTGTTAGACTAACACAGGAGGAGGTGAAATCTGACACACAGGCTGAATGTTTGCTCAGCTTGAACACACACACACACACACACACACACACACACACACACACACGTCTCATATTGACAACCTCTGACATTTAAACAAAGATTAACCTCGTCAATCAGAGCTTTGACTCCTGCTCAGATGGGAACAGGAAGACAAACAGAGCTGAGCAAACATCTAATAACCAAAGATGAATCATTAATATCTAAACTAAACAATTAGAAACACACAGATATGAAACTTTAGGTCGATAACTTTGAGACTTGGAGGTTAAACTCCTAAATTCAGCTCCAATAATATTCCAGGCAGCACTGCTCCATCAGGAACGTTTTAAAGTTTCTACATCATTTAGACGGACTGTCAGGAAAGTTCTCGCTGGTGTCTTCTGGTATTTAAGAGCTTCTGTCTTGAAGCCAGTTTGGTTCCAGCCTTGGCAGCTGAGCGTGAGCTGATCATGTCTGACCCGGAGGAGAGCCGCGGCTCCACATGTGAAATGAAAATGGACAGAGCGCAGTTTGAGCCCCAAGGCAGTGAGCCGACCTGTCAGAGGAAATGAGTTCCACCGAGGCCGGATCGCGTCTCTGTTCCCGCTTTAAACTCACTTCACCCAGATCCAAACGCCTCTTCCTGAACCGCAACGTCCTGCCGTCCAATCAGAGCCCGTTTAAATATGGAATTAAATCTAATATTTGAGTTTAAAACAACCATAACGGCTGATATTCTTCCATCTTTATAGTCATTCTGACCGTTGATATGCGACACCTGAAGCCTGTGCAGAACATGAGAACGGTTCCAGACGGTTCTGAACTATTTTAAATCAGGAGTCTGGCTTGTTTCAGTGAGTTTCCAGCCAAACAACCATCAGCATCACGTCTCTATTTCATGCAATTATGTCATCACCAAAAGAGTGAAAAAAAACACCAACTATTGCAAGAAATAAATAAAAAGCGTCATTTTAAGATGCTTAGTGTTACATTACTATAATAATACCAAGTGCAGTTTTATTTTCTGAGATTCAAATTTTTCCTCTAAAACAAATTTTCTTCTGTCAGAATTAAAATCTAATTAGATGAAAAGTACAGATCATAACTGATCATCTCAGTGTAGATTCACACAATCAAGAAGCTCAAACTTTAGAAAACCAGCAACAATCTACTGCAACTTTCAAAATGGGCAAAATTTGCAAAGGTTGACAATAATTTGGGTCAAAAAAAGGTAAAAATATGACACCAGCAAACAAAGTGATGGTTTCTGGTTAAACCTGCAGCTACAGACGCTGCAGGTCTGTTTGGTTTAAAGGTTTGAAGTTTTATCCACCCAGTTCAGGATTTAATGAGTTTTAATCACCAGGTGGGCGGAGCATCCAAAAACTGCACTCATGCAGAAGTAAAAGAGGATTTGGTCTATTCAAGTACTGGGAAACTGATCAAATTATCATTTCATATTTAAAAAACTTCAAGCTTACCAAACGAAAAGTTATGTGGAAATCTTGGTATTTTAAGGATGAAAATGAAAAATAATTCATATGATTAACAAAATCATGCAAAAGTAAATGTTTCCAAATCAGTTTCTGTCAATATGACACTTTAACAGAACCTGCAGGTGTGTGTCTGTGTCTGGTGGACTTTTGGTTAAAACATGTTTGTTTTTCATTCAGTGGGAAGAAAATCCACATATTTTACTCAAGTAAGAGTAAAAATACTTCATAATAAAGTTACTCAAGGCAAAAATTACAGCGTAGTAAAAATATTCCTAAAAGTAGATTTTTTTCAAAACATGTAGTTAAGTAAATGTAAGTAGTTTCTGCCCAGTGTGTTAATAATTCATCGGTTGGATCAAAACGTTTCCACCGAATCTAAACCGGATTCTTCTTTCCGTCTTCTCTTCCCTCCTCTTTGTTTCCGACCAAACCAAGTGATTGGACTCGGCGCCGGCTCGACTCATCCGGTTCATTAGCCTCTTTCCAAACGACGAGCCGACGCCTTTTATGGTCTCCATGGAGACGGTGAGGGGGCTTCAAAACGGTGAAACCCAATCTGCCGCGCTCATCACCAACCTGAGCTGCAGTGGGAGCAGAGGTGGAGCGGCGCGCTCATGCAGTGAAGATCTGACATCACACACACACACACACACACACACACACACACACACACACACACACACACACACACAAAGAGCTGAGAAAACACACAGAAAAGAAAGACTGGCTCTTCAGGAGCAGGAAGGAGACGATGAAAAGACTTTGGTTTATTTTGGTTTTAATAATTTCACTGCAAAAACACAAAATCTTACCAGCTAACTTTGGTCTGGTTTCTAGTGCAAACATCTTAATACACATGAAATAACACAAAACTAACTTAAAAGTAAGTTTTCTGTGAGAATTATGAGCTTGTTTTAAGCCAATAATTCCTCAGTATGGATGAAAAACTAACTGTTCCATCAGCAGATTATTTCACTTAATACAAGATATTTTCCCCACATTTTTAATGAAACAATCTGACAAAGGAACTAGTAGTTTTTCACTTGAAATAAGATGAACTTTTAAGTTAGTTTTGTCTTCATTGAAGTGTATTACTTTATTTTTGCCAGAAATGAGACTAAAACTGTGTGTTTTTGCAGTGAACACGTCTCTAAAAATGTCTGATTCTGACTGATTAGATGTGAAACGTTAGTTTGAGAATCCATAAAAATCTGCCTGTTCATCGTCCCGAATGATATCAGGAGGTTACATGAACGATGAGTCAGACCTTCATAAAATAGTGATTCTGCATTTATCATTCGTCTCTAACTGTCCAGCATCGCTGCATGCATCTGTGGGTAATTAAGTGAACACAACAGTTTGATGAATATTAGATTAATACGGGTTGTACTGAGGCTGCCTGGTGATTTCTTAGGTTTTCTCGGTTCTGCTGCTCAGTGGAACCGTCACCAGGCAGGAAGCGGCGCGCTCCGTCGGATCTTCAGCTGAATCCTCTCTTACTGGGTCAGGAGAGAGCATGCAAACGAGCCGCTTCCCTCGGTGACCTGGTTTCTCTGAAGCCGGAGTCTGACTTCATATTTAGCTAATGTGAAGAAGAAAATGTGGGGAGGAGAAAAAGATTTTTTGGCCTTCAGGAGCAGGAGAGGCTCAGGTAGATGCAGAACTCAATAAACCCAAGGATTCCTGCAGGAAGGTTTGAAGAAGACTCCACCTGATACGACCTGATGAAGATGACTGAGGATCGTGAAACTTGTGTTATTGTGTGATATTTTTTAATGATAAAATCAATCTGTGTTTGGTTGGTGACAGTCTGCTCTGCTGTGGTTTTCATCACTAAACAGGAGCAGTGGCCAACATGGACTTACAGTTTTATCACCACATTTTGTGGTACTGCTGTGATAACGATAAAACTGAACTATTTATGATCTTTTTCAGGCAACTATATGGCATATGGCTAACACTGCTCTTCAGAAACATTCAGATTTATAAAGAAGTGTGATTCATATCATTGAACTGCACACAGTAACTGCATTTCATCATATTTTCAGATTTACTGATATGATGCTCTCACTGCAGAAACAATGGAGAAAAAACAACAATCCTGACAAAACCATCAGCTTTGGGAGTTTTAAACATCATTAGCTGCTGACCGACTGGAGCGCGTCACCGAGCTAATGTTTACGTTACCGGAGACGCAGCTAGCCGAGGCAGATGCTAGCTAGCATTAGCGTTAGCAGGCTATAAGAAGATCAGCCTTCTGTGTGCGACGTTGTATTTGTGCTGCCAACCTGAGCGAGCAGAGAGACTGATGTGAGCATGCAGATCTGTGAACAAAGAATAATCTGTCATGTGAATTTAAGTTTTCAACGCGACTGGCTCACTTCCTGTTATCTTATATTGTTATTGCAATAAACAACTGCAATAACAATTGTTATTGTTACTTTTTTAGAAACTTTTTTAGGAACTCGAAGGAACTCTTTTTTAGGAACGCAGGAACTCGAAGACAATTTTAAAATCCAAAATAAATAAAACGGAAACAAAAAATAAAATTCATTATGAAGTTTCTGTATACAAAATTGTCCTTCAAAAGACGGTCTAGTTCAAACAAAACATCAGACTCAAGACTTTTAGCTTGACTCTGCGTCCTCTGATCAGCAGTACCAGCAGCAGCATTCACCGTTTGTGATGCTCCACATCTCTCACACACACGCACACACACTCCATCCTCCAGGACAAGCGGTGTTAAAACTCTGCACATGATGGCTGCATGGAGCCAAACCAACACTGGTTGCTTCTCTACAGTCCGACTCAAAGCCTCCATCCTCCTGCAGGAACCCAAACACTTCGGTCTTTGATCAGCGACCAACGCTTTCTGCAGATTATTCATCCCAGGCATCACATCTGGTCAGTCTGTGTCACAGCCTGAAAACCTGCTGGACGGCAACATGTGCAGATAAACCTGGAGCAGCTGATGATGAATCAATACTGTTCGAAGTCTCATTTAGTGCTGGAATAACTTTAGCATCAATCCTTGTAACTCGGCCTGTCACAATAAACAACAAATCAGTTAATCGCATGATAAATTAAAATGAGCTCAATCGTTTCCATTTGCGTGTTTTACCGTTTTTCTCTTTTTCTACCAAAAACTGGATGATAAAAGTCACTTAGCTCACTAAGGTCATCCATAGGGCCTCTAAGGTCATCTACAGGGTCTCTAAGGTCACCCATAGGGCCTCTAAGGTCACCCATAGGGCCTCTAAGGTCATCTATACTAGGGCCTCTAAGGTCACCCATAGGGCCTCTAAGGTCATCTATACTAGGGCTTCTAAGGTCACCCATAGGGCCCCTAAGGTCATCTATACTAGGGCCTCTAAGGTCATCTATAGGGCTGCTAAGGTCATCTATACTAGGGCCTCTAAGGTCACCCATAGGGCCTCTAAGGTCATCTATACCAGGGCCTCTAAGGTCACCCATAGGGCCTCTAAGGTCATCTACAGGGTCTCTAAGGTCACCCATAGGGCCTCTAAGGTCATCTATAGTAGGGCCTCTAAGACTAATCATACCGCTTCTAAGGTCAT